>NC_056726.1:1020056526-1020201526 GCF_019279795.1 Protopterus annectens | reverse complement strand
TATGACTTGCAGTTTTACATGGTCAAGAGACACATGCAGTCATTATTGGGCCATAGAGACAGTTTGAAAGTGAGACTGCTTTTATTTAACAAAGAAGTCCACCACGTACGCTTGAATGAGAACAGCTCACATTTCGCCCAAACTATTTTTTCTGGGTATGCTGATATTTTTGCAGACAAACTAGGCAAACTCCCAGTTGTGTACTCCATGAAGTTAGAAACAGAGTTCAGGACAGTTATCAGACCAGCATGGAAGAACCAACTGATTGGGTATTTTCCATGGTAGTAACTCATAAGAAAAGCTCAAATTATATCAGAATATGTCTTGATCCAAGACATTTGAACAAAGCATTAAAAAGACCTCATCATCCTATGCACACAGTCGAGGAAGTTGCTGCCCTCATGCCAAATGACACTGTTTTTTTCTGTCTTATATGGAAAGAGTTTATTCTGGCAAATTTTGCTTGACCAAAAATCTTCATTGCTAGCCACATTTGGTATGTCATTTGGGAGGTACAGATTTCTGAGAATGCCATTTGGAATAAATTCTGCCAGTGAAGTCTTTCAGTGTGCAGTGGAACACCTTTTTTCTGGCTATCCATGTGCTATTATAGTAGATGATATTCTAGTAGGAGGCAATAGTGAAGTCGAACATAATAGAAACGTCAAGAAAGTTCTGGAAAGAGCACATGAAGTGAATAATAAGTTGAACCCTCAGAAGTATAAATTCAGGCTATGAGAAGTCACTTATATTGGTCATTTTTTTACCAGTCAGGCTTACAACCATATCTTCCAAGCAAACAGCAATTCTTGAGATGCCAGCTCCAGAAAATGTCTAAACCTTACAACATTTTCTTGGCATGGTCAACTATTTAGGCAAGTTCATTCCAGATTTGAGTCAACTTTCAGCACTGCTAAGAGAGCTGACACACAAAGATATAACCTAGACCTGGACAGTACAACACCAAAGAGTATTTGATTTCCTGGAAACTGACCACCAACCTTTAGTCACTATTTTGAGAAAGCCAATGCACACAGCTCCTGTCAGATTGTATGATGCTCAAATTGCAAAAGTACAATTTCAATCTTGTTTACACAAAAGGCAAACTTCTTTATCTTGCTGATCCCTTACCCCGATCACCCAGGAAAACCACTGAACAGCATGTGAATCAGGTTGTTGATTTTGAAGTCATGGAAGTAAGAAATATTTCTTCCACGCATTTTGATGAGCTTAGATCTCACACAGCTTCAGATCCAGTTCTCAAGAAGCTCAACCTGTTTATCAGTTGAGGATGGCCTTCAAAACAATGTTGTTTGCCAGTAGATATGCAGCAGTATTTTCCTTACAGAGTTGAGATTTTGTCAGACAATGGTATCCTCATGAAAGATCCAGAAGTGATTGTTCCAAAACCCTTAGAACAAATGTATATTAAGATCTTGCATCATGGCCACCCAGGAACTGATTTTACCAAAAGAAGGGTGAGAGATCTAGTAGTTTGGTCTTCTGTGTCAACCTTATCTCATAATTTCTACAGGGACAAGGTTTGTTTGAGAACTAATTCTTTGTTTAATGCCTAAAGTGGTATCCATTTTTACTTTAAGCCAAACTATCCATCTCCCGTTTTCTTTCCTAAACCCAAAAATGAGGGAGAAATTATACTCCATACCATGGATGTTCACTTTGTTCTGTGTACTGTCTCCTTTGTGATTTCATAAATGCTTATTCAAATTACCACTGTTCGTATCTGTATTTCTTATACTAGAATAAGTGATTTTTTTTTTTTTGATATATTACTGATTTTTTTTTTAATTGTAAATAGAACTTTTCTCTCCAGGCCTCCACTAAAAACAGGTTCCTAGCCCAGTTGGACACTTCTGATAAACAAATGTAAAATACACAAATAAACTCAGCTTCTAGCTTGACAGATCTAAATCTTTCAGATCTTCGGATGAATTGTTCATTTCTTTGGAAGGCATGAAGAGACCACTTGTTTGGAATAATGGATAATGTCCTCACCTCCAGGGTACAAGGTTTAATCCTGACCTCCAGCCAATGCCTATTTGGAGTTTGTACGGTCTCTGTGGTGCTCTTCCCATCTCAAAAAAAAAAAATGCTGAGTGTTTTCCTCTGAAACTCACTGAAAAAAAAATGGAGATATTGGAAGCAGCCCAGACCCTTCATGTGCCCTATAGGGGAAGAGTTGTATAAACCAAGTGCTTTGGACCTCTACTGTGGTGCACAGTATCCTCATGATAGGAGAACACAGGATCACAGTGGCTCAAGGTCATTCAGTTATGTTGACTAATGTTGCTAAACAGAAGTAGGTATTTGTCAGTGATAAGTGAGTTGAGGGATCAGCCTACTCCGACCTACACCCCGGTCCGAGTTGCGAGGGGTGCGTGTGCCTCTATTGGCCAGTGTGTGCCAGCTATAAAGTCCAGCAGTCCTGGGTCACCACACTACTCTACTGGCTGGCCAGTGTCCAATTGTCCAGCTTGGGTTACCTAGAATAGCTCTGTTTAGCCAAAGCCAGACATAATACCAATAGACCTGCTAAACATGAACTATGAATTGCTACATGCAGTGTAGGTTAACTAACAGAATATAGCTATGTATTCAAGAGACAAGATGGAAGGGCAGCACAACAAAGCTACTTGGCTTGGGATCCAGATTCTACTACTGAGGATGAGGACAGGCTAGAAATGGTGTCAGAACTGTGGTGAGAGAGAGAGAGACTACAGAAGGCAGTGAGGGATGCCGTCAGAATTAGCGACAGACTCATGTCAATCAGACTCCAGTGTTTTGACACAATACCCCATTGTTGACAAATGTAAGAGGTTAGGTACAAACCCTGATGTCACAGAAAGGACCCAGGAATTTAGAATTTGGGAGTCTGCCTGTACAAATTTGCCTGTCACAAGTGGAGTCCCTCGGGGATCAGTCGTGGTACTGCTCCTTTTTGGCATTTACTTCTCTAAAGTTAAAGCTAATGTCAATGGCATCTGGCTGACTAAATCTGCAGATGATTGCAAATTAGGAGCTGTCATTGAATCCCACAATCCCACAATCCCACACTGACACAAATGTTCTGCAGGAAGGGCTGACACAGACAAACAACTAGTGTCAGGGCCATAGACTAAAACTAAATGCCAAGAAATGCATAATAGTATCCTTCAGGAAGTCATCCACCCCTACTAACTACCATATCAACAACACACTCCTTTGAGTTGACATAGTAGTCAGGGACTTAGGGGCACACACATAGACAGTAAGCTAGCCTTTGACCATCATGTGTATACAGTAGTGAGGAAATTATTCTATGTTGTACAGCTTATAAACAAAGATATGGCAACTAGGTCCAAGAAAGTAATTGTTCCACTCTATTCAACATTCATCAGACCTACCATTAAGTACAATACCTGCTTTTGTATGTACCTAACCAGGCATATCCAACAACTGGAATGTCCACGGAGGTTCATCACTAAAAGAATACAGGGCATAAGTAACATGTCCGATGCAGACAACGTCAAGGCCATATCCATGTATTCTGTCTCCTACAGGCTGTTCAGGGGAGATCTGTACCTGGCATACAGGGTATTGTCAGACCCCTCTTTGATGGATCTCCTGCATATCTGCAAAACAAACAATACCAGAATTACCTGTTCTAAAGTCTTAAACCTTGGTTGTGATATAAGCACCTATTCAAGCCATTGCCAGCTATAGCACCTCCTACATTAATCAGGATACCTACTCTGCCTGTGAGGATCAACTTGAGTCTATCAAGATCCATCCTAAGACCATAGTTTTGGGTGACTTTAACAAACCTAGCATTGACTGGGTGAATGACTAATGTTCAAACTCACATGCCAAAGGTTCCTCTACTTTGTCAACTTCAATGCCCTTGACCAGCAGGTTGACACACTCACCAGGGGTGCCATCATCCTGGACCTGGTTGGAAAAGCACTGTAGCACCCCCACTGTGAGTTCATCCCTAATGAGATCTGGCCACAAATCAGTCTCATTTGAGTTAACTATTGTAGCTGACCCCCCCCCCCCAGCAGCAGCTAGACTAAAAAACTTTTCAGAAGCAGATAATAACCTCTTACAGGATGATATAATAGCTTCACTTCACCTCTCCCCTCAGATGGAACCAGTAACTATGCCAGGCTCTACACCAATACCCTATACAAGCACCCGTATAACTGCATTGACTTGGAAGTACCTGTTAGGACCAAAACAAGCTCTTCAAGGAAAAGCAAACCTGCCTGGTGGACAACCACCATTAACATGCTTTACAATAAAAGGAAGAAATTGCTGTCCAAGAGTAAGCAGGAGCAGGCTCTAATTTGGAGACACTCCCTCCTCAGCTTAAATAAGCAAATAAGACTTCTTGTGAAGTCCTCCAAGGCAAACTACAAATCCAAGTTAGCTTCCTCAACCAAGGACAACCATAAGGTGTTCTTTAGTTACATCCGTAACCCAAAAGGTAAGGCTCAGATTTGCGCCAAACTGGTAGTTAATGGTAACACATACACTGAACCAGTGGACATACCTTACCTGCTAGCCAACAGGTTCATTGAAAACTTCACTCCCCCATCCCTGCCACATGTACTTCATGAAATTCCCTACTACCTGTCCCCTACATTGTATCTCCAAAGAGCATATCATAAACATCCTCTCTAAGGCCAAAAACACAGCATCAATGGGACCTGATAACATCCCAGGCTGTGTTCTAAATTGGCTCAAACAAGAATTAGCATCATCATTGGCTACTCTTTTCAGTCACAGTCTAAGCACCAGCTTCATCCCAGCTGAATGGAAAACAGCCATTGTTATCCCCCTGCACAAAGGTGGTGCTTCTACTGACCCCAGGAACTACAGAGCTATTAGCCTGACTAGCCTTATGTGCAAGGTCATGGAAAAAATCATCATGGACCTTATCAACAAAGGTAGGTAATCTCCAAACACTAGATCCTACCCAGTTTGGATTTGTCAAGGGAAGATCATGCTTGTTAAACCCCATGGACTTCTTTGAGACAGTCACAAGGGCCTTGGATGAGAGGGAATCTGTGCATACAGCCCACCTAGACCTGGCCAAGGCATTTTACATTATCCCTTACTCAGGCATCATTGACAAACACTCCCAGATAGACATCAACCATTATATCATAAGGTGGGCTGCAAACTGGCTCACTGACAGAACCCATAAAGTAAAAATAGGGGAAATCTGCATACAACAGTGAAACTGCAATCATTGCAAGCATTCTTAACACTGGAAGATGCTGATATTTGTGCAGTCACAGAAACCTGGTTCAAAGCTGGGGAGTTCACCCCAGCCTTACCTGGTTACTCATCTTATCATACATTCAGACCCCCAAGCTGTGGGCAGCAAATCCAAAGGAGGTAGAATTTCAATGTATATTAAAGACACACACATCTCCAGGCAGGTCAAACAGAATGGCACACAGGAGACCCTCCAGGTGCAGTTAGCCATTGACAAAACCCCTATTCAAATTATAGCTAGCTACAAGCTCCCAAATTTGACTCAAGATGCCCAAACTGCCTATCTGGACCTCTTCAAATCTATCAAGATTCAACCCTTTACCCTGATCCTGGGTAACTTTAATTATCCAACCATATATTGGAAAAACTACTCATGCCAAAACATAAATGCCCAGAGATTCCTCAATTTTATCAATGCATATGTCTTGAAACAGCTATTCTATACCCCCACAACAGGTGATAATATCTTGGACTTGGTATTAACCAACATGAGTAACCACTGCAGCACCACTATGGTATCATCCGCTCTGGTAAGATTCAACCATAAAGTGGTCACATTCAAAGTCACCATCTCCCCTGACCCCCCCCCCCCCTCCCAGCTAGGGTCAAACAAAAAAACTTCTCTAAAGCTTATTACAACCTCCTGAGGGATGGTATAAACAGCTTCACAGCCCCTCCCCTACTGGAGGAACTGGGACCAATGTCCAAATCTACACCAAAGTATTGTATGAGCATTTATATAGATGCATGGAATCAGGAATACCTGACAAGACAAAATCAACCTCTGCAAGGAAGAGTAAACCTGTCTGGTGGACATCTGCAATAAATAAACTATATAACATGAATATGCTTCACCTCAATGAATATGCTTCACCTCAATGAATATGCTTCACCTCAAAAAATCTAGATCCCTCAGAACCACAGATTCATCACCCAGAGACTCCCTATGCTGTGGAACAAAATCCCGGTACATGTGAGGCAGAGCACCTCGCTGGCCTTGTTCAAGAGGAATCTTGACCAATGGATGGGGATATACCCCAGGGATTACTTCAGTGTCACTGCTTGACAGAGGCACAGCAAAATAATAGGCATAGTTTTATTCAAAAAGGGGTAAAGGAAGCCAAATAACTATGGGCTAGGCTTATAAATGCCCTTGGGCAGATAGCCTAGTATGAACCTATGAACCTATGAACCTATGAACAAAAGGAAAATAATTGCTATCCAGGACCAAGAAGAAGCAGGTGCCCAATTGGAAGCCATCTCTCCTTAATCTGAACAAGCAAATAAGAGCACTAATAAAATCCTCTAAAGCCAACTTCAAGTCCAAATTGACCACGTCTACTAGAGACAGTCATAAGGCCTTCTTCACAAATTTCTGCAATCTCAAAGGAAACACCAAGATCTGTTCAGAACTGGTGGTCAAGGGCACCACATACACAAATGCTGTAGCTATAGACAATCTACTGGCTGAGAAATTCAGTGAAAACTTATCCCCTCTGTCCCCCCATCAGTAAATCAGGACATCCACAGTACCTGCCCCCCCACCCCTTATCTCTAGGGAACAGGTTATCACTGCATTCTCAAAGGCAAAAAATACAGCCTCCATGTGACCTGATAACATCCCAGGCTGCATCCTACATGAACTCAGACATGAACTTGCAGCACCATTAGGCACCCTATTCAACCAAAGCCTGAGTACTGGCTTTGTCCCAGCCGAGTGGAGCACAGCCACTGTCATCTCTTTACACAAAGGTGGCGCATTCACTGATCCAGGAAATTATAGACCCATCAGACTAACTAACCTGATCTGCAAGGCCATGGAATGGATTATCATGGACCTCATTAACAGGGACACTGGCAACCTCCAAACCCTCAACCCCACACAGTTTGGCTTTGTCAAGGGGAGGTCATGTCTGTTAAATCTGGTCAACTTCTTTGAGACCGTCAGCAAAACCATGGACAAAGGGAAGATGGTGCATACCACCTACCTTGACCTGGCCAAAGCCTTCGACACTATTCCCCACTCAGACATAGTAGATAAACTCTCTCAACTAGGCATCTATCCATATATTACCATATATTAACTGGCTCACTGATAGAACCCACCTAATAAAAATGGGGGAAACCACCTCAAGCAGTAGACCTGTAATGAGCGGCATACCCCAGGGATTGGTCTTGGGGCTTCTGTTATTTGGGATATTATTTTCTGAAGTGCAGGCCAAAACCAGTGGGCTATGGCTGACCAAGTCTACAGATGACTGCAAGCTGGGTACAGTCATCAATTCCCCAAGTGATGTAGACGTCCTCCAGAGGGTCTCACCCAAACAAATGACTGGTGCCAGAAACATGGCCTCAAGCCGAATGCCAAAAAATGCATCATCATCCCCTTTGGGAAGAGTGATGTCCCCACATATTATCACATTAATAACAATGTCCTAAGTACACAATCAGTAGTGAGGGATTTGGGCACCCAGGTTGATAGCAACGTGACTTTAGACCACCATGTTACTTTCATTGTACAAAAATCTTTCTATATGACCCACCTCATAAGTAAGGATATCTCATCAAGGGACAAAGAGGTCATAACAACCCTGTATTCTTCCCTTTTGAGGCCAATTATTGAGTACAATGCCTCCTTCAACATGTACCTTGCAAAGCACATGCAGCAGCTGGAGAGACCACAGAGGTTCCTCACCAGGAGAATCCAGGGCCTCAAACATCTACCCTACACAGATAGGCTAAAAGCACTATCCCTATGCTCTGTTTCATACAGGCTCATCAGAGGTGACCTCTGTCTGGCATACAAAGCAATCTCAGACCCTGCCTTGATGGGATAGCTGCAAGTCAAGCTCTACCTGAGCAACCTGTACGCGTGACCTCAACCTGGTCTGTGATATCAATAGGACTTGTTGGTGGGACAGATTTGTTTCCCAGAGACTCCCCCATCTGTGGAATAGACTCCCTCTCCATGTCAAGCAGAGTACCTCATTATACCTTTTAAGTGAAACCTGAATAACTGGATGGGAAACAGAAAATACACCTCTGGGATTCCACCTGTATCCCTGCTGGACAGGGCCTTTGGGTGCTGACTTGTCTAAACATGGTCTAAACTCTTGGCTAGACTTATAAGGGTCTCAGGACCAATAGCCTAGTAACCTCCTATGAGCCTATGATTCTATGATCCTATGAGCAACAGATCTCTTACCAGTGGTGTTCCACAGGGATCGTTCCTGGGCCCGCTACTGTTTGGAATCTGTTTCTCCAAACTACAAGCTTAAACCAAGGGACTGTGGCTGACAAAGTTTGTTGACGACAGCAAGCTGGGTGCAGTCATAGAATCTCCAAACGATGTCAACATCCTTCAAGAAGGTCTTACGCAAACAAATGCTTGCTGCCAAAGTCATGGCCTCAAACACAAGGCAAAAAATATATTATCACCCTTTTCAGCAAGAGAGATTTTCCTGCAAATTACCACATTAATGGCCATACCCTAAGTACGCACTCAATGGTGGGAGATCTGGGCACTCAGGTTGACAGCAAGCTTGACTTTGATCACCATGTCTCCAGAGTGGCAAGAAGCGCATTCTATATGGCTCACCTCATAAGTAAGGACATTGCCTTGAGAAAAAGTGAAGTTATCACCTCCCTGTACTCTTCGCTCATTAGGCCAATAATTGAGTACAACAGCCCTTTTGGCATGTACCTTTCAAAGCACCTGAAGAGACCACAAAGGTTCCTCACAAAGAAAATTCAAAGTCTTCAGCAGCTGTCCTATGTGAATCAGCTGAAATCACTGTCACTTTATTCTGTTTCATACAGACTACTCAGAGGTGATCTCTGCATTGCGTGTAAGGTGGTCTCTGACCCCGCTTTATTGGAAATCCTGCACATCCACAAATCAAATGGCACATGGGCTACTTGCTCTAAAGACTTAAACCTCATATGTGACATGAATAGAACGTGCTGGAGGGACAGATTTGACTCCCAGAGGTTACCACACCTTTGTAATAGACTCCCACTTCAGATAAAACACAGCACATTATTGGCCCTCTTCAGGCACAATCCGGATGACTTGATGGGTAACCATAAATTCACCCTATGGGCTCCACCTGTGTCCCTCCTGGACAGGGGCAGTAGATGCTGATCATGGTAACAATGGTAACATCTGGATAGGCTTGTAAGGACCTTCAGGTCATTAGCCTAGTAACTTATGATCCTAGGATACTCATTCACCATCTCTTTCCTGAACCACACTACTATCATAGCTGAAACTCACACTAAGTTCCTTGGAGCAATAACAGATGACCAACTTAAATTTTACCTCCATGTACTTCACTGTATCAAGAAAACCCACCAAAAGCTCATCCTACTGTATAGAAACAAAAGGTTTCTTACATCCAACTCCAGCATCTCACTCGCCTAAGCATACCTTCTCCCTAATCTCTTCTACAGCTCACAAATCTTAACTAACTTACAGTCCTCACTACTTTTCAAACTTGAAACTACCTACACAAAGTTGCTAGATTTGCAGCTAATCTGCCTTCTAAATCACACTACTGTCATGCTCTCCAGACACTCAGCTGGCTAGCGTTTCCTATCCAACTCTTATTTACACAAATTCTCATCATCCATTTTATCCTGAACAAGCACCCCTCCTACCCTAACATCTCCTCACTTGTCTCCATTTACATGTCCCCTTGATCCCTCAGAATCTCTGAGAAATGTCTCTTACAGGTTCACAAACCTAAACAATCTATTAGACAGAATCTCTACAGCTACTTTCTGACTTTTTCATGGAACAAACATCCTGTGACACTCAGGAATATTACCCACATCCATGAATTCAAGAAAACTCTCAAAAGGTACAATAACACCACCTGGACATGTCACTGTAATCATCCCACTTGAACCCATCCTTTTCTCCTTCACTACCCTCTCTACTCTTCCCCTCTACTATAACTTACAAGATAAACTGCTTTGAATTGTACAGCTGTCCACTTATGACAACCCTTATGTGTTTTTTTGCCAGTTTTTATTTATTACCTAATTCGATACCTAGTACTCAGTTTAAATGTCTCTGTTGCTGTTTTTCTTTACTTATACCATTATGGACATTTGCTTAATTATTTGCTGGTATATTTTTACTGCAT
This sequence comes from Protopterus annectens, assembly GCF_019279795.1. Classification (NCBI taxonomy): domain Eukaryota; kingdom Metazoa; phylum Chordata; order Ceratodontiformes; family Protopteridae; genus Protopterus; species Protopterus annectens. The sequence goes on along the minus strand of NC_056726.1, from coordinate 1,020,191,093 downwards.
TTTACTTCAATCTTGTAATTTTTCTCACTTAGTGTATTGTGGAGCTTTTCTCCCTGTGCCTTTGCTCAGTTGGATTATCCCAGTCAACAAATGTAAATAAATAAATACATACATAAATAAATAAATAAATAAGTAAAATGCAACTTGGACAATTGGATGGAGAACAGGAAATTCATCCCTGGTTTGGCACCTATGTCTCTAATGGGCTTAGGCAGCCTGTTTATCTCCCAGATCCCTCTTGTAAATGTTTAATCTCCCAAGCCCCTGATTACACTTATCAAGGCTACCAGAACTTGTCAAAGATATGGGCGCATGGCTAGGCTTAAAAATGACCTTGTGGTTGTTAGCTTAGTAAACATCACTGAAACTATGAACCTATGATAGGACACTATTCATAATCTCAGCCTATGCCCCAGACCAGGGTTGTGATAGTGAGGAAAAGAGTGCATTCATACAACAGTTGCAGGGCCTACTAGATAAAGCTGGACAACTGAAATGGACTGTCTGGGTCCACATGGGTGGGGCAACAGGAATAAAGAAGGACAGGCCCTTTTAAACTACTGTCCATGGCTTGGTAGCAACCAACACAACATCAAAGAAGGAGTTCTTCCAGCAGCTTTTAAATGAAAAATGGAAAAAACCCACAGAAGCTGTACTGCACCCAGACACAGCCTAAAATCAGAGAAAAAGTGGAACCCACCCTGGAAGAAGTAAGAACAGCACTAAGGAAAATGAAGTCAGGGAAAGCAGCAGGCTCAGATGAGGTAACAGTAGATATGATAAAGCTGCTGGGTGATATAGGGGAGAAATGGCCCCTGAGGGCACTAATAGCAGTGTAGAGAGAAAGATGTATCCCAGATGACTGGAGAATAAGAATACTTGTGCCAGTGTGTAAGAACATAGGGGACATCCACAACTGTGGGCAGTACAAAGGGATCAAACTCCGGTTATATTACACGAAAGTTCTGGAGATGGTGATTGTTAAACAGATATGCAGAAAGTAAAATGGGAGATGAGCAGTTTGGGTTCAGATCAGGATCCAGCACAACTGACCCGATGTTTGCAGTGAGACAGATCAGTGAGAAGCAGCTAGAGATGAGGAAGGAGTCCAACTGGGCAGTCCTAGACTTAGAGAAAGCATATGACAAGGTCCCAAGAATGCTGATTTGGGCAGTAGTGCAGTGGTTTGAAGTCCTAGAAACACTGATAGAATTAGTGCAGGCTATGTGCAAGGACCCAATGACTCAAATATGAATGGTGTTCCATCTCACAGAGGAGTTCCCAGTGGGAGTGGGTGTACATCAGGGTTCAGCTCTGACTCCACTACTGTTCATACTGGTGATGGACTACATTAGCAAACTGTTTGAAGGGAACAGATCAACAAATTTGCTGTTTGCAGATGATGTGGCATTACAGGCAGACTCTAAACAAGAACTAAGGATAGGGGAATGAATGTAAAACTGAAGGCACATGGAATGAAACTAAGTACATATAAGACAGTGGTATTGGCAGCTAATTGAGGAAATCAGAATAAGCTGAGAATTGAGATAGGAAGGAAGATAGTGGGACAGGTTAATAGCTTTAAGTATCTGGGAGGGGTGGTTGAGGAGAAGGGAAGTCTGAATGAAGAGGTCCAAGCTAGAATCAGAGGAGCTGCAGCAAACTGGCATGGAGTATCAGATGTAGTGCATGACAGAGAATGCCAAAGAAACTGAAAAGTAAGGTGTACAAAATAGTGGTGCGACCAGTACCGCCATATGGTACAAAAACCTGGGAAATCAAGGCAGAGCAGATGAGGAAGCTGTAAGTGATGGAAATGAAGTGCCTGAAATTGGTGGTAGGATGCACACTGTGGGACAGATGGAGAAATGAGGACATAAGAGCAGAAGCCAAAATAGCTCCAATTGCAGAAAAGATTAAAGAGAACAGATTGCAATGATGGTTCAGGCACACGAGCAGAAAAGAAGACAATCGATTGAAAAAGATTTGAGAGAGAAAGGAAGATGGTAAGAGGAAACGAGGGCATCCAGCAAAGAGGAGGATGGATTGTGTGAAAGAAGATCAGTAAGTCAGGCATGAGTGTCAAAGAAGGCAGGAGTGTAACACTGAATTGAGAGAGACAGCGACAGTTAACAAAACACCACAAATCCATGTAGAAAATGGGAAAAAGGGGGTTGTTGATTATGATGAGTAAAGAAAAAGAAATCAAGGAAAGAAGCAGGCTCAGATGAGGTCACAGCAGGTGTGGTAAAGATGTTGGGTGAGATAAGGCAGAAATGGCTCCTGAAGGTAATCATAGCAGTGTAGAGAGAAAGGCATATGCCAGATGACTGGAGAATAGGCATACTAGTGCCAGTGTGTTCAAGAACAAAAGCGACTTTCACAACTGTGGGCAGTACAGAAGTATCAAACCCCTGTCACACTGCATGAAAGTTCAGGAAAGGGTGATTGATAAATGAATACACAGAGTAGTAGAAAGTAAGATGGGAGTTGAGCAGTTTGGATTCAGATCAGGATGCAGTACAACTGACCCAATGTTTGCAGTGAGACAGATAGTTGAGAAGAAGCTAGAGATGAAGAAAGAGACAAACTGGGCATTCCTAGACTTAGAAAAGGCATATGACAAGGTCCCAAGAAAGCTGGTTTAGGCAATCCTGTGGTGGTTTGAAGTCCCAAAAACATTGGCTGATTTGGTACAGACTATGTACAAGGAGTAAGTGACTCACGTACAGACAGTGTTGGGTCTCACGGAGTGGTTCTCTGTGGGAATGGGGGTGTATCAAGGTTCAGCTCTGAGCCCACTGCTGTTCAAACTGGTGATAGACTACATTAACAAATAGGTCGGAGGGGAAGATCAATAATGTTGCTGTATGCAGGTAATGTGGTATTCCATGCAGACTTTCAGCAAGAACTACAGCAAAGGATAGGGGAATGGAATGTAAAACTGAAGGCACATGGAATGAAACTGTGTACGGAAAAGACAGCTGTAATGGCAGCAAATGGTGGAGTCTAGAAGAGCTGAGAATTGAGATAGTAGGGACAATAGTGGAAGAGGTTAACAGCTTCATGTATCTGGGAGGGGTGGTTGAGGAGAAGGGATGTTTGTATGAGGATGTTAATGGTAGAATCAGAGGGGCTGCAGCCAAATGGTAGAGTATAAGGTGTAGCACATGACAGAAGAGTGCCAAAGAACAAGAAAAGAAGGTGTACAAAACACAGGTGTGACCAGTACTACTGTATGATGCAGAAACATGATCAGGAAAGGCACAGCGTATACAAAACACAGGTGTGACCAGTATTGCTGTATGGTACAGATACATGGGCAGGAAAGGCACAGCATATACAAAACACAGGTGTGACCAGCACTGCTGTATGGTACAGAAACCTGGCAGGAAAGGCACAGCGTATACAAAACACAGGTGTGACCAGTACTGCTGTATGGTACAGAAACATGGGCAGTAAAGGCACAGCATATACAAAACACAGGTGTGACCAGTACTGCTGTATGGTACAGAAACCTAGGCAATAAAGGCACAGCATATAGAAACCACAGGTGTGACCAGTACTGCTGTATGGTACATAAACCTAGGTAATAAAGGCACAGCATATACAAAACACAGGTGTAACCAGTACTGTTGTATGGTATAGAAAACTAGGCAATAAAAGCACAGCATATACAAAACACAGGTGTGACCAGCACTGCTATATGGTACAGAAACCTAGGACAGAGGTGCAATCAGTACTGCTGTATGGTACAGAAACCTAGCACACAGGTGCGACCAGTACTGCTGTATGGTACAGAAAGCTAGGCAATAAAGGTACAGCATATACAAACCACAGGTGTGACCAGTACTGCTGTATGGTACAGAAACATGGGCAATAAAGGCACAGCATATACAAACCACAGGTGTGACCAGTACTGCTGTATGGTACAGAAACCTAGGACAGAGGTGTGACCAGTACTGCTGTATGGTACAGAAACCTAGGACTCAGGTGTGACCAGTACTGCTGTATGTTGCAGAAACCTAGGACAGTGGTGTGACCAGTACTGCTGTATGGTACAGAAACATGGGCAGTAAAGGCACAGCATATACAAAACACAGGTGTGACAAGTACTGCTGTATGTTACAGAAACCTAGGACAGAGGTGTGACCAGTACTGCTGTATGGTACAGAAACATGGGCAGTAAAGGCACAGCGTATAAAAAAAAAAACAGGTGTGACCAGTACTGCTGTATGGTACAGAAACCTAGGACAGAGGTGTGACCAGTACTGCTGTATGGTACAGAAACCTAGGACAGAGGTGCGACCAGTACTGCTGTATGGATACATAAACCTAGGACAGAGGTGCGACCAGTACTGCTGTATGGTACATAAACCTAGGACACAGGTGCAACTAGTACTGCTGAATAGTACAGAAACCTAGGACAGAGGTGTGACCAGTACTGCTGTATGGTACAGAAACCTAGGAAAGAGGTGTGACCAGTACTGCTGTATGGTACAGAAACCTAGGACAGAGGTGCGACCAGTACTGCTGTATGGTACAGAAACCTGGGACAGAGGTGCGACCAGTACTGCTGTATGGTACAGAAACCTGGGACAGAGGTCTGACCAGTACTGCTGTATGGTACAGAAACCTAGGACATGGTGTGACCTGTACTGCTGTATGGTACAGAAACCTCGGACAGAGGTGTGACCAAAACTGCTGTATGGTACGGAAACCCAGGACAGAGGTGTGACCAGTACTGCTGTATGGTACAGAAACCTAGGACATGGTGTGACCTGTACTGCTGTATGGTACAGAAACCTCAGACAGAGGTGTGACCAAAACTGCTGTATGGTACGGAAACCCAGGACAGAGGTGCGACCAGTACTGTTGTATGGTACAGAAACCTTGGATAGAGGTGTGACCAGTACTGCTGTATGGTACAGAAACCTAGGACAGAGGTGCGATCAGTACTGCTGAATGGTACAGAAACTTAGGACAGAGGTGTGACCAGTACTGCTGTATGCTACAGAAACCTAGGACAGAGGTGTGGCCAGTACTGCTATATGGTACAGAAACCTAGGACAGAGGTGTGACCAGTACTACTGTATGGTACAGAAACCTAGGACAGAGGTGTGACCAGTACTGCTGTATTGTACAGAAACCTCGGACAGAGGTGCGACCAGTACTGCTGTATGGTACAGAAACCTCGGACAGAGGTGCGACCAGTACTGCTGTATGGTGCAGAAACCTAGGACAGAGGTGCGACCAGTACTGCTGTATGGTACAGAAACCTAGGACAGAGGTACGACCAGTACTGCTGTATGGTACAGAAACCTAGGACAGAGGTGTGACCAGTACTGCTGTATGGTACAGAAACCTGAGCAGGAAAGGCACAGCAGCTGAGGACGCTAGAGGAGCTAGAGATGAAGTGTTTGAGACTGGGGGTGGGGTGCACCCTGTGGGACAAATGAAGAAATAAGGACAAAAGAGCAGAAACCAAAGTAGCTCCAATTGCAGAAAAGGTCAAAGAGAACAGATTATGGTGGGTTGGGCACATGTGCAGAAAAGCAGAGGACAATCTAGTGAAGAAAATTTAAATCAAACAGTAAGAAGGCAGAAGCAAGGGCATAGAGAAAAGAGAGGGATGGATTATGTGTGAGAGAAGACCTGCAATTGTCAGCATGGGTGTCACAGAAGACAGGAGAGTGGCACTGAATAAACAGATATGGTGACAGCTGGCATGACACTCTGACCCTATTTAGTAAATGGGAAAAAGGGGTTGATGATGATGATGAATGAAGGGGCAACCTGTGTCAAAACAGACTGTTTCCAAAGGGTTGTCTAAGGCTATTACCTTTTGTTATACTCACCGCAACTAAAGTATTCCAAACAGGGTCAAGGGTGGGAGGGTTGGCACTCTAAAATTAGATATATAAGTTGCAGATATATAGTAGTGAGACACAGTAAAATACTATAGAGCAATGCTTTGGGGAAGAATTGACAGCCTTAATATATGAACCTAACAATTTAAAATTCTGAAAATTAAAGTAAAATAGACAATTTCCCCAGAGGAAAAATGTTTTCAGTAACTTTAAACAAGTTTTAAACTGGCAGGATTTATTTCGCTTCTCAGCTTACCCTTTTATCATATAACATACTACTTCCTTGAAAGAAAAAAAATAAAAGTAAAGAACGTGCATGCTGGCCAAGTGCGGTAGAAGTAAAACTTCTTTATTCAAGGACTACAAGTGCTACCAACAAGTAGCACATAAGACATTCACATGCACTTTTAAGGTCCCAATTTATCAAAGTCCTTATTTCAAGAAACCTGCATCAGTGCCGTTGCCCTAAAACAGTGTGACCTGCTTCAAAATGTCATCAAATGTGTATTTTTGTATTTTTTTAAGTATATGCATATTTGTGTGTTGTGTATTTAATATATTCTTCCAACTCAGAATGGTCTGCAGACACACACACACACACACGGCTGCACAAACACTCACACATATGGATACAGACACGAGGCAGCAGTGTGATCACTATAGTACACCTGCTTTGTACAGAGTGATGCCCCTCCTGCAATTCTACATTGTGTGGGTGACTGTGTGTGTGTGTGTGTGTGTGTGTGTGTGTGTGTGTGTGTGTGTGTGTGTGTGTGTGTGTGTGTGTATGTATCTGTGTGCGTGTGTGTGTCCGCCTGCATGTGTGTGTGCGTGTGTGTGTGTGTGTGTGTGTGTGTGTGTGTGTGTGTGTGTGTGTGTGTGTGTGTATGTGCGAGGGGGTGCATGTGCGCGTGTGTGTGGGTATAGGTGTAAATGTATGTGGTCGTGTGTATGTGTGTGTGTGCGTGTGTGTGTGTGTGTGTGTGTGTGTGTGTGTGTGTGTGTGTGTGTGTGTGTGTGTGTGTGTGTGTGTGTGTTTGAGTGTTTGTGTTATAGCACTGTGCATCCACACTGACTTTGTGGTTTCTTTATAATTTATAAACATGGGGGATTAATGTTGTCAAGATGTATCTCTAATGTTGACTGTGATCTGTGCACATCATCTTTGAGATGTAGTCTGCAGAAAAGGTACTGAAAATAAAATTATTTAATTAAGCATTATTTTCTGTATTCATAAAACAGAATGCATATGTGCATATTTATTTTTGAGATGTGTATTGTTTAACTCTCAAAAGTATTTAACTTTCTATGGAAATGTTTTATTTGCAAACATACTGTTTAAAAGATTTTTTTAATAAAGCAAAACTCTGTTTGTTTAGTGTTTATGTGCAATCAGTAATTTCATTTATCTTGCCTTTTTTTCATGACTCGGAAAGGATAGATTATGAAGATTAAATTGTTTGTGGTCGTTAGTCTTGGTCCTTTGCATGATAGAAGTTTTCTATAAAATTCTGGTTATTGTGGCTTTTCCACCAATTATACTTAATTGGTTTTGTGATAACAATCACCTTCTTGACTGTTGACTATCTATGTCTGTAAGTGGCACATTTACATACATTTCTGTTTCCAGCAATGCTATTCTTGTAATGCTGCTGTAAACAGCACTTCCACTTATTCTGTTAAATCCTCATTATTATGGAACATAAACTAATACAGTGCACCATCAAATGGCAGAGTATTGTTATATTAAAAATGTTCCTAGTTTCCCTGTCCCCCAAAATTATGATTTTAATACTGCATAGTCGCAGTAATCTAACAATGACTGCTGTGAATTTCTTGTATCGGAATCATAGAATGCCCATGTACATCTGACAGTGGTGCATCACTCGTATATATTGTTACTGCAGTACTTCTGCCTTTGGAGACTGTAGTCAGATGGCACATCATTCACCAGTGCAGCTCTATTTGTCAAAGAGATAGGGCACAATCAGATATACATGGAGGTAGTTCATATACTGCCTACCCTGCTCAGTAGCTGTTCTGCTGATGTTGCTCCTATTGGCTGCTTAGCCGGTTAAGCACAATGCTTGGGGCAAGACTATATTTGTGGCTAGATATAGGGTATGACACTAGTATTAAGCTGAAATGTCCAGTTTTTCATTTGAGTATTACAACAGCTAAGTATATGCAAGTAAATGAAGTGTCTAACAAGTTCAATAAAGAATTAAAAGTAATAGTATTAGAAAACCTACAAAAAGAACCACATGTTCTTGTTTTGGACAAAGTGTTCTAACTTAGATACTCCTAGCCAGTAGTAATTAATGTATAAAAATGCAATTTTTTCTGACTCTGAAAGTCGAATACACTTCTGTACTTCAGCTAAACCTACTATTTATATCTGCATCTATCTATATATGACAATGCTTTATTACACAGGAAGTCTGCACTGTCATTATGTGCACTGTGAACTTGTATATTATTGTATAATTCTGTCATGGATGAACACTGTTAATTGAGCATTTTACCATGACCCCCCATTAATATTCCAAAACGTGCACGCTGATTGGCCAGCGTGCACGTTATAAATCGACTTATACTAATGGAAAAAGGTCCGGTCGCCCGGACTTTTTCCATTAGTATAAGTCTCTTTTAAAACACTGTCTCGCTATGTTAAAAGAGTTTAACATAGCGACACAGGTTTAAAAGCAACGGAGATCTCCGTTGCTTTTTAAAGTTGTCTCGCTATGTTAAACTCCTTTAACATAGCGAAACAGTGTAAAAAGCAACGGAGATCTTGCTTTCTCCGTTGCTTTTTTTTTAAACCTGTCTCACTATGTTAAACCCATTTAACATAGCAAAACAGTAAAAAGCAACGGAGATCTTGCTTTCTCCGTTGCTTTTGGCCACAGCTCTGGTGTACTGCGTAGGCATACGCATTACATCAGAACTGCCACGGATACTAGACAGCTGCGGAAGGGCAGCAAAGAGGCATTATACAATGCCATTATTTAAGAAAAGTAATTATTTCTTTTCTTGAATAATGTCGTAGTATAATAGGAATAACCCACTTCTGGGTGTGGATAATGCGGGATTTACCCATGCTTGGTGTGGTCATGAGGGCGAAGCCTGAGTGACTAAACAAAGACAACTGTGGGTAAATGCAGCATTACCCACACCCAGAAGTGGGTTATTGCTATTATACAATGACATTGTTTAAGAAAACAAAATTACTTTTCTTAAATAATGTCCTTGTATAATGGCGCCGTGCGGTCCTTCTGCTTCTGGCTATCTCCTCCTTGCCCTATCTGATGTACTGCGCATGCGTTTTGAACGTGCTTTCCCATGCATCACCAGTACATTAGTGCTCGGGAAAGTAAGCAACGGCGAAAAGAAGATCGCCCTTGCTACGCTTTTTTTTTTTCATTTGTAAAAAAAACCACTTAAAATTAAAGAATATATCAACGGAAAAAAGTCCAGGAGACCGGACCTTTTTTATTCTCAATGGGCACGCTGGTTGGGCTTGCCAATCAGTGTGCTCGATTTAAGATGTTAATGGCCACTCATTGTATAATGGCCATTTTTTTTTTTTGTTCTTATTTATTTATTTATTTATTTTCCTCTGTGCGAACCATGTAATTATGGGGTTCTGTTTGGAATGGCTGTTTGGAATCAGTCCAGCACTCCATTTAATAATCGTTAACACATGAAATGATAATAGCAGTCCAATGATGAAGTACTGCCAGTAAGCATCAGGATGAAAGTGTTGTTGTGTTTCTGCATTGCTCATCACTGAGACTGTATAATATCATTTAAAACAATTCATGGTATAGATGCCTTCTTAAAGATATCCTTGTTGGGGGATCCCTGGTCTGTTAATACAGATCTGAAATCATCCTGTTTTTTTTTTTTTTAATTCCAATACAGCTGTATTTTTCTCTAAAAAATATATTTCAAGCTGTGTGTATTTCAGCAAATAAAACCAAAATACTAATGATGAAAATTACAGTGATGAGGAATGGCGGTGATTTCTGAAGGGTTGAAAGTATCTTTGTGTGTGTGTGTGTGTGTGTGTGTGTGTGTGTGTGTGTGTGTGTGTGTGTGTGTGTGTGTTATAGTGGTGTATGTCCAGTTGCCTTTGTTTGCCCTGGTGGGCTATAGCATTGTTGATGTTACAATTATGTGCTAAAGCTTTCCCACAGATAAAGTACATGCATCTCCAGTCCTCTTTGTTTGACAATCAGTAGGTGTACAACATGTATTGGATCTCTGCAGTTGTCCTTCTGTGGGCTCTATGTAAGTACAATGTAGGGACAGCAGCTCTAACATTTTATTTTAATTCTTTGATGAAATTGTGATTTTGCTGACTGTAACTTCAGAAAACTGGTCTCTGCTGCTCATAAGCTTCAGACAATAGCAAGTTCTCCAGCACTGAATCGACTGTTTGTCATTTATTAAGCAATTAAGGATACGTAGATGTGTTTGTTTATTTGACAACTTGTTTATTTATGTGATTTGAGGTACTCCCGATGCAACAAGCCTTACATAAGTTTGAAAATGTTGCCATTTACTTTGCTGACAAGTAGCATTTTGTGTATTGTCACCATCATCTCTTTATTACAAAATTATATATTTACTTCACGCAGTAATTCCTAAGAAAGGATGTTGGCTGTGTGTGTGTGTGTGTGTGTGTGTGTGTGTGTGTGTGTGTGTGTGTGTGTGTGTGTGTGTGTGTGTGTGAGCTTCTCCTGCTTAATCCAGCTCAGAGGAACAAGGGAGCGTAAGCCTGTCCTGCAGCTCAGTGGACGTAAAGCATAGAAACTAGCCATTCCTGCAGATATCCTGCTTTTGACCATATCACTTCTACAAAAGTTTAGTGCTGGTGCCGAACAACACCACCGTTCGGCACACTCTTACTTCCATTTCGCTTTTCATTTCACTCCGAACTCACACTATCGTGCCTAAAGAAGTTTCCCTTCAAAAATACAGAATGTATTTCTTTACTCATGATTTTGGATGAAAAGCTGTGAAAAGGCTCTAAAAAATTCCCTAGATTATCTAGAACCCAATGGCTTCTGCTGACCTAGCAGCTCAAAGTCTCTCTGCTTAATTTAATTACTTTCTTCACAGTTAGTGCAGTCTTGGTCAGTTTGCATGTGATGAAAGGTTGGAGGAAATGTTTAAGAACAAGGCAAAGTGTGAAAATGATTTTTTTCCTTATTTGTGATATTTGTTTAGGACATCACTGGAACAAAAGATTGAAAACTAAAACTTTAAAATAATCAGATCACATCTAGAACCACATGATGACTTCTAAGGAAAAAGCAGCCCACAAATTCTAAACTTAATTAAATTATTTCCTCCACAGTTATTAATACAGTACTGTCTTGTCAAGTTAGGATGTGTTAAAAGGAAAAAAAAGAATATGTTATAGAGTAAGACAAAATGTATAAATGAAAAAGAAAAAAGAAGTATCCTAGATGTAGTGGAGAGGCCATGATGGGGGGGGGGGGGGATTTATCTGAGATAGGTATGGTGGGGACAATTATGCAGTAGGGGGACTCCATGGAGTCCTTTGCCTAGGGCTCCATTTCACCTAAGACCCACTCTATATGATGAAAAAACTCAGTGCCTTTTGCAACAAATAAAATCTAAAAGATTTTCTTGTTTCATAAAATGTGATGCATGGTAATAAAAGCTGAGATTAAACTGTACACAACTTAATTCATAACAGATAAATTTCACAAAACAGAAGGCAATTAAATATATGTGCCATTTTTTTCTGTCTAGTATTAGGTTCACAAAATATATAGCTTTTCTTACAACCCTGTCTCTGGTAAAGCAAGGGTTCCTCATAATAGAATTTTCTCAGCTGCATGTTTTGCACACCACATAAGTAACTAAAACTGTCATGCTGTCTCTATTTATGGTGAAATTTCAGAAATGATGAGGTTAAGGTGTTAGATCACTAAAGCCATATTTAAGTGTTAGACTCCTTCTTCCTGTTTCTAACAAACTGTGTTTGAACTAAGTAACCAAGCTACTCGCATTTCCTTCTTGTGGGTCCTAGGAAGAAGAATGTCTTTGCTAACCATATTAGTGATTTCACTTTGTAAGTATTTTACATTTTATTAGTTCTATAAATTAAATGAGTTTATTTTTTAAATACACATTTAAAGTTTAACAAATAATTATGTTTCTGTATAGTAGAGACATACATATGTGCCATCAAAGCTTTCTTGTACAGAAGAAATCTATTATTCTTGGCTGCTTGCAAGCTCTAAACGAAGTTTAGACGGACATGATGTTTTCTGATACTGGCTCTGTGTAGTTCACAGTTGTAAGATAGAAGGTTTAGCTCTAGGATAGCTGAATGGACAGTGTGTCCCTCTTCTTGTCATGGTCTGAATATCTATATAATTCACAGCAAATTAGGAAATGTAAGTATTTGTGTGATTCTTACTTCCTACTTAATAATACTAACTAGGTCATGTAGTACACACAATGCTGATACTGTAAGCGTTCTGCTTATGAAATGATTATGCTTCATAAAATTACAAGGCAATTGAATGTATGTTAGCTTTATCACAATTTATTATTCATGTTTACACCATATATTACATTTCTAGATGAGAAGATTATGACTGGCATCAGTCGATGTGATTTTATAAAAAGATAATCTCAGTTATTTTCTGACATGATTAGTATATTAGTTTTTGCTCTGTTACCTTTGTAAAATATTGCACCACAGGTATTACTGACATGATAAATTTTAGCATGTTTGTTTCAGTGTTAGGAAACCATGAAACTTATCATGTCTAGTTACATTAGCATGAATTTGGAAATATGTCATTTAAATAAAATGTTTCCGGCTGATTTTGGGGCTTGACAATTATTGAACTATAAATCTGAAAGTTAATTTATTTGTGGAATGTTTCATCATCACAACATTATATTACCTTAGGTAGTTACGAAATTGGCTAAGATGCAAGAAAATGCAGTTTGATACCTAAATGTTCTTTGAATTGTGCCAGATGAGTGAAATATTTTTCTTTGAAGTATCTCTAACAGAGACCCAGGCAAATAAAGACATGAGCAGTTTGCATTTTCCTGAGGAAAATGTTGCAGAACAATAATAACTATTAAAGAAATTTCATAAGACCAGTGACTTCAGCAATTCCAGTCAGCATCACTTCACCAGTTTTTACAAATGAAACATGAAACTGCTCCATTAATTTATCTGATAAAATTAAGACAAGACTATTTTTAAGTGATTGATCTTGGCCTGAGCTTCATCACAGTGTCTCAGAAAACGATAGGGACAGGACAGTGAGAAAAGCTGCTGAGATGCCCAGTGATGTAGTTTTTGAGTTTGTAATAGCCAGTAATATATATAAGTGAATTTACGTTACTGAGAAGAAAGACAGGAAAAACAGGGTCTTCTGTTCTGAAACCAGTGTTATTTGCTATGTTTATACTAAACACATAAATTACCTGACAGACAATGCTATCTTGTCTACACAGGATACTATTTATTTATGCATGTGTGTATGTATGTATTTTTATTGCTTTTTATTTAAGTTTACTTACTGGCATATTGCACTGATCAACAGTGACCATGTTCAGGCACAGTGAGTATATCACAGTGAATACATAGTTAACAGCATGAGAAAAATGTATAGCAAAGGATATAATAATGTATTTTGTAAACAGATGATAATAGAATTAAAATTATATATTGAGTCTGAACTGATAAACCAGGAGTTGTAATCCAAGATATAGATTATAGGTTCATAGGAGGTTACAAGCCTAATGACCCAAGAGTCTTTACAAGCCTAGCCATGTTATACACATGTTCCCTAATTGACCTTGGTTACATGGTCTTTATTTGCAGAGTGTGTCTATGATCAGCACTAACTGCCCCTGTCCATGAGTGGCATAGGTGCCATCCCTGGGGAGAACTTCTGGTCTCCCATCCAATTGTCTTGGTTGCGCTTGAATAGGGTCATTGAGGAGCTCTACTTCGCATAAACTGGGAGTTTATTTCAGAGGAGCAGCAATCTCTGGGAGACATATCTGTCTCGCAAGCATGTTCTTTTAATGTCACAGGCTAGGGTGAGATCCCTAGAGCGAGATGTGCAGCATTTCCATTATGGCAGGGTTAGAGACTGCTCTGTAGACCAGGCACAAGTTGCCTATCAGCAAAGTGTAGAAAACAGAGTATAGTGACAGGGCTTTCAGTCTTTCTGTGTAGGTCATGTTTTGGAGACCCTGAATTTTCTTGGTGAGAAACCTCTTTGGTCTCTGCAGCTGCTGCAGGTGTCTGTTGAGGTTCATGCAAAAGGGAGCATTGTGCGCTATTAGTGATGTGGGTTGGGTACAGAGGAGTTATAACCTCCTTAGACTTGAATACAATACTCATATTTATGAGATACACAACATAGAAGGCTTTCCTTACCACTGTGGACACATGGTGATCAAAGTTTAGATTGTTTCAATGTGTGTTCCCAACTCTTGCAACACTGGATTTGAACTTGGTGGTGGTGGTGGTGGTGGTGGGGGGGCTGTCAATATTGTAATTTGCAGGGACTTTCTCTTTGTCAAAGGGGATAATAATGCAATTTTGCATTTAGTTTTAGTCCATGGTTTTGGCACCAATCATTTGTTTGTGTTAGCCCCTTTTGTAATATGTTAATATCATTTGAGGACTCAATGATAGCACCCAGTTTCCAGTCATCAGCAAACCTGGTGCTACAGGCCATCTACTTTCACCTAGACTTCTGTGAAATAGATTCCAAACAGTAGAAGGCCCAGTGCAGATCCTTGTAGTATACCACTTGTAACTGGTCTACTGTTAGAGGTGGAATCCCCAACTTTGACAGTATGCATTCTGTCGGCAAGCCAGTTGGCTACCCATCTAGTGACATATATAGTTTAATCCCCAGCTGGAATAGGTTTTCAGTGATAACTAATTAGAGTATTGTGTCAAAAGCCTTGGCTAAGTCAAGATTGGCAGTATGTTCTGTTTTGAATTCATCCAGGGCTTTGGTGAAATTCTTGAAGTCCTCCAGGTTCAGTAAGCATGATCTGCCCTTAACCTTGCCAAACTGGATGAGGTCAAGAGTTTCAAAGGTTGATTGTGTTGTTGTTGGTTGTTGATAAGGTCCATGATGATTCTTTCCATGGCCTTGCAGATAAGGCTGGTTATGCTTATGGGTTGGTTGATGGACCTCCTTTGTGCAAGAGGATTACTGTTGCTGTTCACTACTCTGCTGGAACAAAGCCAATGCTCAGGCTGAGGTTAAAGAGAGTGCCAAATTGTTCCACTAGGCCTTGTTTTAGATTGCTTAGTAAGCAGATTGAGATGTTATCTGGTTCCATAGAGGCTGTGTTTTTGGCCTTGGAGAGAGCGGATATGACCTGCTGTTTGGAGATACTAAGTAGAGGACTGGGGTCAGGTATGCTTTGAGGTATGGCTGATACGGACAAGGACATGATGTTTGCATGAAATCTGTCAGCTAGCAGGTTGGCAATTTCCCCAGGTTCACTATGAGAGGTACCATCCACTATAAGTTCAGCACATAGTTGGACATTCCCCATTTAGATTTTAGATGTAGCTAAAGAATGCCTTATGATTATCCTTAGCTAGGGACACTAATTTAGCTTTGTAACTAGCATTAGAGGGCTTTACAAGAGATCAAATTTGTTTGTTCAAGCTGTGGAGGGTATTCTTCTGCTGAGTAAGTTCCCTCTTGTTCTTAGACATCATTTCCTTCTTTTTATTATATAACTTATTTATAATTGAGGTCCACCATGGTGGCTTATATTTTTGGGAGGACCTGGTTTTGATCCAGTCATGTACAGATGAGTCTATCCAATTTTTTAGGTAGTTATACAAGGCATTGATGTACTCCTCTGAATAGGTGTCATTGTTGGATGTGTTAGCAGGGGGTTTGAAACTTTTTATATCATCACCTAGTAAGCTGTAGTTTCCTTGGAGAAATTTTTCATTTATTTGCTCCTGTAGGAGTGCTATTTCTGATCATTACTTCAAATGAGACAGATTTATGGTGTGACCTTACCAGGGAGGGCAACGCACAGGAGGTAGTGCAGTGACCCCCCCCCCCATGTTGGTGAATACTAAGTCTAGGACATTTGAGCCCCTTGTGGGAGTGCAGACAGGCTTTTCCAGGATGTTTGTATTGACAAAGTCGAGGAACACACATCACATCAAATGCTATTTGACAACTTTTATTAAAATTCCATAAACATAACTTTATTGACTAATATTTTCATTTATTAATCACAGCATAAATATCTATATAACTGTTAAATTAGGGCAGTGTGACCCCGCTCACCCCAAACAAGTAAGCAGCATCCTTACCTCCACTCACTTACTTTTACTTATCAAGCAGGGTCCAGCCGCTCACTAGCATTTCCCAACTCATTTAAATAAGCATCCAGCCAAATAAGCAGCATCCTCACCTCCACTGGCTTACTTTTGTCAAGCCGTATCCAACCGCTCACTTGCATTTCCCAACTCATTGAGATGAACCTCCAACACTTTAGGAGGTACAGAAAAGGGCAAGTCTAACCCTCTTCTCCACCTCCAAAAAAATATAACAGCCACACAAACCCAAAGGCTCCAAACAGGGAGAAAGGATGAGTAGCAAGTTCATGCCAAAATGTGATTCCTTACCCAGTCACACTCTCACAAAAACTTATTAAGCCCCTCCCTACCCTTACCTCATTTCCTCCTAATCTTCATACTTTCCTATTTAGCCCTCATAAAACCCATTATTACATCTATCTAAACCCCTCACTTAAAAATGTCCCAGGCCAAATTTATTTGTTACCAAACCTTAATTTGTCCCAGTCCCCTTCAATAAGCACACATCACACCAAATGACATTTGATGACCTTTTTTAAAATTCCAGAAATATAACTTTATTGACCAACTAATATTTTAATTTATTAATCACAGCATAAACATCCATATAACTGTTAACTTAGGGTAGCACGACTGCACTCACCCCGAACAAGTAAGCAGGATCCTTACCTCAGCTCACTTACATTTACTTATCAAGCAGCAACCAGTCGCTCACTAGCATTTCCCAACTCCTTGAAATAAACATCCAACAAAATAAGCAGTGTCCTCACATGTGCTTACTTACTTTTGTCAAGCAGCATCCAACTGCTCACTTTTTCCCAACTCAATTAAATGAAACCCCAACACCTGAGGGGGAACAGAAGAGGGACAAGCCTGCCCCTCTTCTCAGCCCAACAGCTTGATCAGGTTGTTCCTTCTCCTTCATACCAAAACTCCCAACAACCTTCCAAAACAAAACAAACTGTATGTTAAAAGGTAGAAGCCAAACATCATTTGCTGTCCTCCATTCTCTGTGAACCAAACTGGATCCCTGTCATCAATATGCCAAAACCCTATCATATAAAGCAACCAGTTGTCCAGTCAGCTGAAATTAAACCAATGATCCCTCTCCAAAGCCAAAGTAACACCCATACCCTTGTAAAATCTCTGCAAATCAAACATATCCTCACTTATCTTAACTACCAACAGTAGCTTCATAATTATTCCCAAGCCATCACCTGCCAAATGTACCAGCAAAACACTAAAAAGCCCAATACCTTCTAAAACAAAGCAAGCCCAACTATTTGCCATCCTGCCTAACTGCAGCATCCTTTAACCATCCAGAGGATGTAATAATGACCAAATGAGATCACCTCTTCAACAAATCAGTTTAATAGGAATTCAACGCGCATACCCACTATCTGTTATAAAGCAAACATCTGATAACCACATAGCATTTTCTGACCAATGCACCACCCTCTTAATGAATTCAGTCATCCATAACAACAATACCCCCCCCCCCCAGATTGTAACCCAGTGAACCTCCATTTACCAATGCCAACCCACACAGCAAAACTTATCTTGACAATAGCTATAGTCTGTCAGTCTTCACATTTCCAAACCTACCCCAATCCTTCAAACATATGACCCACCATCCCAGATTCTATAAAGTCACATAACCTTGTCACCTGTGCAGCTATACTAATTGGAGCTAAATCCACCTTGACCATTTGAACTGCCTAACCTTGTTCCCAAGCCTAAATGCAATTAACAAAATTTTGCAATGCCCTACCATATACCTTCCTATCAGCTGCCCTGGAATTCTGTACCGCATCTAATCATTCCAAGATAATCTAACACACCTCCCCTGACAACACCAAGGCATCCTACCACTGTCCTATTGTCCAAATGAAAATTAACAGTTTTCCACACAACTTCTACTAAACTTACAATGCCAGCCAAACTTAAACTAACTCCAAACAGTAATGTCCCTCCTCCAAATGTCCTTCCATCCTGTACATCCATCCTCCAAACATCCTTAGATCCTGTCAGCCAATAAGCCAAAACCATTCCCACACAAACATGCAAAATTAAGGAGCCCAACAAGCTCCATAACATCCTTAATCCACTGTTGTCCCAAAACTTCACCCCTCTTTTTTTTATTATATCAAATAACTATGGCTTGAATCCATTAGTAACCTCCTTGCTTGGACCTTCAAGCTTCTGCTTAAACAGTAAGAAGTTTTTCGTCCATCCCTACACACATACAAACCTTGCAAGCTCTTTCAAACCCTCCCTTTACTTAGTCTTAAAGTCTTGCCCACTGCTGCCAAATTCAACGGAGAATAGTGTTAAACTCCCAAAGTAACATGGCCACCGAACAACCAATCTGACAAGCCTTGCAACATGAAAACAAACTCAACAACCATGCTCACAAAATGTGACATATTGTTGTAACTCCAACCTACCTGTGTACAACCCCAAACTCCCCATAAACAATTCCCAAACCTGCTTCACCCTGCCTCTGATGTACCTCACCCTCACCTGTCCCCACGTTATTCCCAAGCTCCCACTCTGCACTCTGAAGTGCCTTAATGAGTAAAATAGGATTACCTGCAACCCCAGTGTGTACTACTTCAGTGGCAGGAGCATCCACCCCAGTCAACTCCATTACATTTCAAATACACTTTCTTCAGGCCACCAACTAACGTCCACTCTGCACTTCCCATCTGTGACCTCATTGTGCACCACTCCAGCAGACTTGAGCACTCTGTGCATCTCCATCTGCAAAAGAAAAGAAACTGTAAATCCTCTGCACACACCTAAACCAAAACTTCTTAATACCAACATTTGTCACTGCCAAGAGCCTACTTTGCTCATCAACTGCACAGCTGCTACCCTGCCTTGCATCCGCTATCCTCAATAAGATGGCATCACCGTATCCCTCAGCAATTCCTTTCACAGCCAGTGAAGGGATATACCACTACAAATGGTTTATGACACAAGCAGCAGTAACTGCACCTATGCTTTTAAAGGACCTATTAAAATGCAGAATGCAAATTGAACCACCGCTCAAGTATGTTATAACTAAACACTGGGATGAGGAGTAATATAAATATAAAATTATCTGGGTTACCTTGTGATTTCCATACAAAATCAAATACCACACTGTATGGGCCAAATTAACTGTATTTTTTATTACTTTATAGCCTTTTTCTATTTTGTATACTGTAATTTGTTTTCTTTACACTGTGTTTACTTGTATTCTGCTTTTAACTGCATATTAAACATTGAAAAGAGACCACAGCTCTGTCTCTTGTGAGTCAGACAGATTTTTTGCCACCCTCCCACCATGTTACTGTTGTGTTTTTAAACACCACTGTCTTTCTAATTGCCTGCCCCTTATGTTAATTTGACTATAGGTTCATAGGTTCATAGGCAGGTACTAGGCTATTGGCCCAAGGGCCTACATAAGCCTAGCCAAGAAGGTTCCCTGGCTTACACCATCCAAGAAAGTTATTTTCCGGTGCCACTGTCAAGCAGAGACACAGAAGGTATCCCCAGGGTGTATTTCCTATTTCTCATCCACTCATCAAGATTTTTCTTGAAGAGTGCTAATGAAGAACTTTGCTTGACATAGATGGGTAGCCTGCTCCTGAGTATAGGAAGTCTCTGGGACAGGAATCTATCCCTCCAGCATGTCCTGTTTATTGTGGTGACAAGGTTTAGGTCCCTAGAGCATGTAGCTCAGAGGGATTGGGATTTCTTTAGGTGTAGCATGTCCAATAGCTCTGGGTTTGACATAGCTTTATATGTTAAGCAGAGATCACCTCGGAGTAGGCGATATACTATGGAGTAAAGCTGGAGTTTTTTGAGGCAGTCAAATTAGGGCATTTGTTTGAGGCCAGTAATCCTCTTTGTGAGGTGCTTCTGTGGCCTTTCCAGCTGCTGCAGATGTCTTGTGAGGTACATTCCAAAAGGGGCATTGTACTCTATAATGGGTCTAATGAGTGTTGAGTAGAGGGGAACAATTACCTCTTTTTTTCCTGGATAAGAACCCTTTTATGATGAGGTGTGCCACGTAGAAGGACTTTCTGACTACTGTGGCGATGTGACTATCAAAGGAGAGACTACTGTCCACCTGGGTCCCAAGGTCTCTTATCACACATTTGGTGTTAAGTAGATTTCTGCCTATATGGTAGTTCATGGGTACAGAGTTTTTACCAAAGGGGGATGACACTGCACTTTTTGGCATTGAGCTTGAGGCAATGGCTCTGACACCAGGCATCTTTCTCAGCGAGGTCCTTCTGTAGGATGTCTACATCATTTGGGGACTTGACTATGGCACCTAGTTTGCAGTCATCTGTGAACTTTGTTAGCAAGAGGCCTTCTGTGTTAACCTGTACTTCAGAGAAGTAGATACCAAACAGGAGAGGTCCCAGGATGGAACCCTGTGGTACTCCGCTTGTCACTGCTTTGAGGTCAGATTTGGAGTCTGCAACTTTTACATTGTGGGTTCTGTCAGTGAGCCAGTTGGCAACCCATCTTGTGACATAGGGATTTATCCCTAGTTTAGTTAGTTTAGCTGTAATTCCTGAATGGGGGATGGTGTTGAAAGCCTTGGTGAAGTCAAGATAGGCTGTGTGAACCACCTTACCCTCATCTACGGCTTTTGTGACTGTCTCAAAGAAGTCGATCAGGTTCAGTAGGCATGATCTCCCTTTCATAAACCCGAATTGAGTGGGATCCAGAATTTGGAGGTTACCAATGTCTTTGTTTATGAGTTCCATGATGATACGTTTCATGGCCTTGCAGACCAGGCTCATCAGGCTAATAGGTAAATTGTTCCCGGGATCAGTGGTGGCTCCCCCTTTGTGGAGTGGGATAACTGTTGCTGTGTGCCATTCAGTGGGCACAAAGCTTGATGCAAGGCTATTATTGAACATGGTGCTTAAGTGGGGAGCCAGTTCATTCTGAAGTTTGTGTAAAACACAGCATGGGATGTTGTCCGGTCCCATGAATGCTGTGTTTTTGGCTTTAGAGAGTGCAGCTTTTACCTGCGTAGTTGTGATTACAGGGACTCTGCATTCTTCCTGTATAGATATGGACCCTTTAGTGGGTGTGTGGGGGGGGGGGTAAAGTTAGCACTGAACCTATCTGCCAGGATGTTGGCAATATCAGTTGGTTCTGTAATTTTCGTGCTTTTGTGCTGTAACTCAGAGCACATCTGGGTGTTGCCATTGAGATTCTTGACATAGCTATAGAATGCTTTGTGGTTATCCTTAGAATTAGTGGCGATTTTGTTTTCGTAGCTAGCTTTGGAGGATCTTATAAGGCATCTCAGCTTCTTACTGAGGCTGACCAGGGAGCTCCTCCACTCATGGGATTTTACCATATATCTCCTTCCCTCTCTCCCTTCATTGATTGGTGTGAGTAAGCACAAAATTATCATTTTGTGAAATCACTCCCCTTCAGCTATTTAAATCTATTGGCCATCCTATTGTATTCCATAGTACCAGAGCACAAAAGTGCCCCCCTTCAATCTATCTTGCTCTTTTAAAAATAGTGGCTCCCCACTAAAACTTAACTTTTTAAACAGCTAAAACTTAAGTTACACACTTTCATATCTAACTGCTTAGTGCACACTGCAGTGTTAAGGATAAACCTTTTTTTCTTCATCTTACCTTTAAGCATCTATTGCAAGACAACCAGTTATTGGAAAGCCCACATTCTGCCTCTCAGTAGTCATCTTGGGATTAGTGCTTCTGATTTCTCCTAATGACAGAAGGAATACAGGGACATTCATTTCTAGAGAGTGCTGATCATCAGAAAGCCTAATAACTGCTTTATAGGTGACAGCTTGGAATCTGTACTTATATTGTGATCCTGATGAAAAAAACGAGCAGAGGGCATTGATTCCTGACTGCTTCTGTTTGCAGAGTGAGTGTCTGTGCTTAATGTACCTGATTGGTCTGGTTGCTATGTGAGGCATCTACCAGAAAAAGGCTAAAAGCCTACAGACCCTTGTATCATCTGGGACTATGGATCACCAAACAGACCATGGCCTGCTTCTCTTCTTGGGACTGGTGCTAACATTTTGCTTCTGGTGAGAGAAGAAGAAAAGGAGCATTCGATCCCAAAAGAGTGAAGCTGTGCTGAGACCAGCATTAGGAGTAGCCAGGCAGTAGTCATTCATGTGACTCCCCTCTTTTCATCATTCCTGACAAGCTAATTCTTTGTTTTCAGTAAGTACTGCTTGATTTGTTTCTAACTTCACAATGTCTGCCTAAATACTTCATCCTTAAACTTTCAGGGCTTACGTATTAGTTTCCCCTCAAGTGGTTGGCAGTGCTCTATATAGACTCAGACAACTTGAGTGACATTTGTCCTGTTAAAGTACAATTGAAATTTCTCCAGTACCTAGTTGCACACAGGACAACTAGTTTGCAGTCTTAATGTCAGTAAGGTTGTCAGTAAAACACACGCTGCACCCATCATGCACAACTCAAAGCAGATTTATAGACCCACATATGCTGAGGCACTTACACGAAACCTTCTTAAACCACAAAGACCTCCTAGATAAGTACACATAACAAATACCCTTAACAGCCCCGAATGCACTCTTTCAAAACAACACCCACATCAACACATACAGCTACATCTCATGTCCTGCCTCTTAAACCTGGTTGATTTCTTTGAAACAGTCACCAAGGCCATTGACGAGGGGAAGGTGGTCCACACAGCCTACCTGGACCTCGCAAAAGCCTTTGATACAATACCCCACTCGGGCATTATAGATAAGCTCACCAGCTTAAATATAAACCCCTATGTCACTAGATGGATTGCAAACTGGCTCAAGGACAGAACCCACATGGTTAGAATTGCTGGAGCCATGTCAGACTCCAAATCAGTTACAAGTGGTGTCCCACAAGGCTCAGTCCTGGGACCTCTCTTGTTCGGTATATATTTCTCGGCGGTACAGGCCAACACGGAAGGACTGTGGCTGACCAAGTTCACAGATGACTGCAAATTGGGTGCCATAATCGACTCTCCAGCCGACACAAGCATCCTCCAAAAAGGCCTCATAGAAACAGACAACTGGTGCCAGAGCCATGGCCTCAAGCTAAATGCCAAAAAGTGTATAGTCATCCCCTTTGGCAGAAACAAAGTGCCCACAAATTACCACATAGGTGGTAATCCATTAAGTACAGAAGAAGTAATTAGGGACCTGGGGACCCAAGTTGATAGCAATCTCTCATTTGACAACCATGTGGCCAAAGTGGTTAGAAAAACATTTTATATAGCCTACCTAATCATGAAGGGATTCACATCTAGATCAGGGGAGGTCATCATGCCTCTTTACTCATCCCTCATCAGGCCCATAATTGAGTACAATGCCCCTTTTGGGATGTACCTTACCAGACACCTGCAGCAATTGGAAAGACCCCAAAAGTACCTCACCAAGAGGATCAAAGGGCTCAAACAGATGCCATATGCTGCCTGGTTAAAGAAACTCCAGCTCTACTCAGTATCATACCGCCTGTTCAGAGGCAATCTGTGCCTGATGTATAAAGCCATGTCCAACCCAGAATTAATGGACATGCTGCACCTCAGAAAAACCAAATCCCATCGAGCTACACGCTCAAAAGACTTGAACCTCAGCACTGAAATAAATAGGACATGCTGGAGGGACAGATTCATAACCCAGAGGCTCCCTTCACTCTGGAATAAAATCCCAGTCCAGGTTAGGCAGAGTCCCTCATTGACTCTCTTCAAGAGGAATCTTGATGAGTGGATGGGAGATCGTAGGTTTACCCCGGGTATCACTTCTGTGTCACTATTAGACAGAGGCACAGTATACTAACCTCGAAAAAGGGCATAGCAAAATAAATTTAAAATGGATGGCGAAAGCCAAACACATTCTGGCTAGGCTTATAAATGCCCTAGGGCAGATAGCCTAGTATGAACCTATGAACCTATGAACCTATGGAGCCTCTACCTCTAAGCCCATAAGGCAAGTCACCACATAATCCAACATTCTAGTCATTGGAGACACCATTGTGAGACACACTGATGTCCCTCTCACCAGGCTGAGTAAGGAGAAAGTTACTGTCAGTTGCTTATCAGTGGCTAGGGTCCGCCACAGTACACATGCACTCAGGTCATTGGACCACAATTACCAATATGACTCAGTCACAGTCCATGTTTGAGTAAATGACCTAAGATGTGCTTCCCTAGACTATATGAAGAGAGACATCATAGAGCTCTTGGAATATGTGTCTCAGGCTGGTATGAGCTTAGCATTGACCAGCATTTTACCTTCTCCAAGGATGATGCCACAATCCGAACAAAAGATGATTTGCTCTGTTAGCTTAGTTTCTGGTGTTATTCTAAGTGGGTGCAATATTTGTCAGCATGGAAGGAGATGGTCAACAGATCATGCTGCTTTGCGAGGGATGGTCTGCACCTCTCCCGTCTAGACTTCTGAATATTAGCTAAAACATTGTCTTCCTCCATAGTGCCTTTTTTAGGCAATGCCAAACTGAAAGTACTTCCAACATAGCAAATCAAAACCAAGAAAATCTTAAGGTATTACTGCTCAATGCTAGAAGTCTAAACAAAAAACTCCACTCTGTAGAAGCTCTCTTTATCCTAGAGAATGCTGATGTCTGTGCGATCACTGAGACATTGTTTACAGCCATGGAGAGCACACCAACAGTGCAAGGTTATAATGCCTTCCACACATTTAGGCCAGCTACTTCACAGACAGGGACTAAAAGTGGAGGTGTCTCTATTTACATCAAAAATAAATATACTTCAAGGCTGGTCAAACAGGAATATGCACTTGAGTTGCTCCATGTACAAACCACCATAGGAAAAATCCAGTACCACTTCCTTGCAAGCTATAGATCCCCCTCTATGACCCAGGAAACCCATACCATTTATTTAAACTTATTAAAAACACTAACCATCCAACCCAAAACCATATTTATAGGTGGCTTTAATTACCCCACTATTAACTGGGAATCCTATATGACACCAAATGCACAGACTCAGAGATTTCTGGATTTTGTAAACACAAACTCTCTGGACCAGATAGTCAATACACCAACCAGGGATGCAACCATGCTTGATCTGGTCCTGACTAATATGGGAGACTGCTGCACACCCCCTAGTGTAATGTCTTGTCTGGTAAGGTCAGACAACAATATGGTCTCCTTTGAAGTAAAAATAAAATCTGGACCCCCAACTAAACCTGGAATAGTCAGGAACTATTCTAAGGCTAACCTCCTGCTATGAAGTGAGAATCTGGCAAAATTTCAGGCCCCCATAAACCACATGAACAATTCGGCCTATACAAAACTGTTCACAGAAACCCTGTACAAGCATGTTAATAGCTGCATAGAAGCAGCTGTACCCCCCCCAGGAGGAAGTACAGAACTAACTCAAAAAGCAAGCTACCTTGGTGGAATCACAAAATCAATTGGCTATTTAACAAGAGGAAGAAAATCATTGCAAAAATTAGGAGGTGCAGCACCCAGCAGGATAAAAGCACTGTTATCAAACTAAACAAACAACTCCGAGAACAAATGAAGTCTACCAAGCCAAGTTTGAGGTAAGTATGGCCTCCCAGGCCATGGACAACCGCAAAGCATTCTTTAGTTATGTCTGCAACCTCAAAGGCAATACACAATTGTGTGCAGAGCTCAATGTAAATGGAGCCACCTATATTGAGCTAGAAGACATAGCAAACCTCCTGGCTGATAAATCCAGCTCCAGCTTTACTCCTCTCTCCCCTTCAACCTTCTGTCAGGAAATATCATCAAATATAACTCCCCCTACTATCACTAGGGAACAGGTCCTTAATGCTCTCTCTAAGACCAAAAACACTGCAACAAAGGGCCCAGGCAATATCCCAGGATGCCTTCTAAATAGCATGAAACATGACCTGTCAGGGCCTCTGGAATTATTATTTAACTGTAGCCTCCAAACAGGCTTTGTGCCTCATGAATTGAGAAAGGCAACAAGCATCCCTCTGCACAAAGGTGGGCCATCTACAGACCCTGGAAACTACAGACCCATAAGTCTCACTGGTCTTATATGTAAAGCCATGGAAAGAATTATCATGGAGTTGATCAATAGAGATTTAGTAAACCTTCAGACATTGGACTCAACCCAGTTTGGTTTCATCAAGGGCAGAGAATGTCTACTCAACCTGGTAGACTTCTTTGAGAAGGTCACCAAAGCAATGGATAAGGGCAAAATGGTTCACACTGCCTACCTTAACCTGGCCAAGGCATTTGACACAATACCCCACTTGGGCATTGTTGACAAACTTGAGGTTAGTAACAAACCCGTATGTCACCTGGTAGATAGCTAACTGGCTCACAAACAGGACCCAGGAAGTTAGAATTGTGGACTCCACCTCTATAAAGAGGCCAGTCACAAGTGGAGCCCCTCAGGGATCAGTCCTTGGACCACTCCTTTTTGGTATTTACTTCTCAAAAGTCAAGGCTAATGTCAGTGGTTTCTGGCTGACTAAATCTGCAGAGTATTGCAAATTAGGAGCTATCACTGAATCTCACACTGACACAAATGTTCTCCAGGAGGGGCCGACACAGACAAACAACTGGTGTCAGAGTCATGGACTAAAACTAAATGCCAAGAAATGCATAATAGTATCCTTTGGGAAGTCATTCATCCCTGGTAACTATCATATTGACAACACAGCCCTAAGAACTGACCTAGTACTCAGGGACACACATAGATAGTAATCTAGCCTTTGATAATCACGTTTCTACAGTGATGAAGAAATCATTCTATGTTGTGCAACTAATAAACAAAGGTATGGCATCTAAGTCCAAGGAAGTCATTGTTCCACTGTATTCGGCATCCATCACCTATCACCGAGTTCAATGCCCCCTTTGGTATGTAACTAACCAGGCATATCCAACAACTGGAATGTCCGCAGACATTTCTCACTAAAGGAATACAGGCTGTAAGTAAAATGTCTTATGCAGACCACCTCAAGCCCTAGCCCTATATTCTGTCTGCTACAGGCTTTTGAGGGGAGATCTATGCCTGGCATACAGGGCATTGTCAGACCCCACTCTAATAGACCTCCTGCATATACACAAAACAAGCAGTACCAGAATTACCATTTCTAAAGACTTAAACCTTGCCTGTGATATAAACAGGACCAGCAGGAGAGACAGGTAAGTATACCAAAAACTACCCCGTCTGTGAAACAGGGTCCTCATCCATGTGAAGGAGAGTTCCTCCATAACTCAATTCAAGTGCAACTTGGACAGTTGGATGGGAAACTGGAAATTCATCCCTGGTTTGGTACCCAAGTCACTAATGGACACAGGTAACCTGCAAATGGTTCATCTCTCAGGCCCATGTTTACACTTATCAAGGGTATCGGAACTTGTCAGAGATTTGGGATGCATAGCTAGGCTTAAAAAGGCCCTTGTGGTCATTAGCCTAGTAAACACCTGTGCACCTGTGAGATCAACCCACTGTAGACCACAAATGACCTGCATGAATGCCCATTACTGCCAACCGGTACTCAGCCAAAGACAACACTGCCCAGAGCTCTCCACCAAACCAGGGACCAATCACAACAAAATGCAGGACAAACCCAAAACTAGTCAAAAACCATCAGGTACACCTGCCATACACTTGTACTCCGGAGTCATTGAACTGGACAATGGGGTCATCAGTAATATATTACCAGAATATCCTCCCAAACTGTCAGGCACTACTAAGACTGGCACCTTTTCAGATTCTGGGCTTTAAGAGAATGTGAATTATCAAGTAAAGACATCTATAACTCTTAATTATTGTCATTATTTTTTAAGTGTAATTCACCACCTTCCTGCAACAGTCACCAGTTTTAGGAGGGACTAAGATGGTCAGAGTTAAATTTTAGACAAAATCAGGGACATCCAAGATTGTCTAGTAGCACCAGTGGCAAAATCGAGAACAACTGAGAGGTTTGAACTCCGTAGCATTTTTTTTCACTCATACAGATCTAGAAGCTGAAAGAATAACAGGTCATGCATTTGCATGAATTTTCTGAAGGGTATAAGTCCAATACTCAAGTGTCTGTTATTTTCCAAATTTCACAGTGTAATGAGTTGTCATAATTTGCCACAAAACCACAATTTTATGAGAACGGATCAAAACTATGAGGCAACATCTGGACATTCCATGAAAATATGTACAATTGAGAGGCATGCCGCAACCCCACATTTGTTACAGGTACAGTGACTAGTCCCAACTCCATACCACTCAACCCCTTAGAGCAAGAAATCTGGACAAAGCAATACAGAAAAGTGAGAGAAAGGGCCCAAATTAGGAACAACTTTTAGATATTGCTCCTACAAACCTAAACGTTTATAGAATAGAAGGATTTGCATTAGCATGAATTTTCTGACGGGTCTGAAGTCCAAAAAAAAACAAATGCCCGTCACTGTTTTCTAACTTCAGTCCTAATGATTTCCCACTAATTTGCCAGAAAACCACCACTTTATGAAACCAGAGCAAAAATGAGGCAAAATTCAGTTAAGAGGCACTCAACTTTAAGATGATAACCCAGCTTGTTGAGCTGCTCCAACTGCAACTGCGCATGAGCGGCAATAACCATTCCTCACACTGCTACTCAGCCTGTGAAAGGCTGCTCCACAAACCACACCAAAAACATTCTATAAGTAAAATATTACCACTAAGGGCAGAAGTAAATGAATCACCTGAAGGTCAGTCTGCTCACTGCACGTAGTGGCAAATATGCATGCCCCCCCAAAGTAAGTCTTTATTATGGATTTCCTCCTATTGCTGAAATCTTTCCCAGATCTGGCTGAAACCCCCAGCCAGCAGCAACTCCTAACCACATAGCATAACTCTAAATCAAAACCTGACCACGTGGCATACCTGTCAACCAGCCAGGGACAAATTTCAACAGAATCAGAGACAATCAGGGACACCTTCAAAATACTAATGGTATCAACTTAAGACCGGATAGATTAGGACAATCTGAACTAGCATGCCCCCTCCAATTTGAAATGTCTAGAAGTCCAACCACTATCATCACTTACTACATGCAATTTGCCACCGCCTCTCCAACATTCATCAGTCAAGAGGAACAGAGCCACAATTTTTAAGTCATAATCAGGAATGTGTGTGAAAATCTGGGACAGCTGAAAGGCATGCCATGTGGTTGGTTACCCAAAACAAAGTAGTCACTCCCAATCTCCTAGCAAATCATGATTTATGAACATGGACCAATATATAAAACCAAATTCCAGTCTTGTTTTATTAGATAAAGAAATCCATACCTTTGAGAGGTAGCCGAGAGGCATGCTCACGGCATATATATATGTCTTGTGCTTCACAATTCATTACAGTAAACAAGCACTGCCATAATCCTCCCCCAGGGACCTTAACATCTCACAACACATGTGTGGCTGACCACTATTGTTAGTGGGTAGCTCACAACCAATAGAAACAACTCACTTCAGAAAAGGTACACCAATTTGCACATCTCTCTCTCTCTCTTGTCCTGCCCACATCTCAAGTTAACAGCATTAATACTTCAAAAGTATCACATTTTTTTAAACCCTAATTCTAGAAGTAATACATGTATGGAATACAGTGCAACATGCAACCTCAATGTTACGCTTATGCCATTAGTGCCCTTCCCATCCCCACCATGCCACACATTAACCCGGAGGGGATGAACAAAACAAATAATTTTTTTTGAAGAAGTACAAAAACCCTGATTTCGTACAGACTGCTTCCTAATCCACAATTAGCCTATTAATTACTACTCTACTGGACTTTAAAGGCTTCACTACCTAGACCTGGTAAAACAAAAGGTGACAACCATCAAGCCAACCCCACCCATCGTCCATAACCCCTCACATGCAGGAATTCCCCCAGATAAACACAAGCTGTAATCATCCAAAACACATGATCCTGCCCCCCAACTGGAACTGCAACGACACATTACAAAAAAAAAAAAAAAAAACTCAAAGACACAGCCAAGCACACCATAAACCCTTGCTAGCAAGCATTACATGCCTGCTCTATAGAAAACCCTTCCCAGGCCTACCTTACCACAGCAACATCCACAGGTCATCTCAGACTTAGAACCTGCCATAGCAAGTTCATGACAAAATGTGATTCCTTACCCAGTTACACTCTCACAAAAACTTATTAAGCCCCACCCTACCCTCACCTTATTTACTCAAATTCTCCTACTTTCCTATTTAACCCCCCCCCTCTTCTTCACCTAGCCTCATAAAACCCATTACTACTTCTGTCTAAACCCCCAACTGAAGCTATCCATGGACAAATTGGTTTGTTACCAAACCTCATTTCATACCTTTAAGTTTGTTTGTGGTAGCATTTCACTCTGGACACTCCTTTATTGTGCTTTTACATTAGAAAGAATGTAATTACTTATCTGGTAGCAGTAGGTGCTTACTGGTCTGTTTAAGCTGAGAAGCACACCAAAGGGCTCCAAGTATACTTCCAATAGGGCTCAGACAGTGTTCTGTATTTCCAGTGCTGGTATAAATTTGGCACATTTCCACAGAGCTGTTCACTGTGCCAGTGCTCTGTACAGATGCAAACATCTGGAAGCATTGCTTATTTTCATTATACTGTGAAGGTTTATTTATTATTATTTATTGGCATTTGTTTACTGGGAAAGTCCACTGAGCCCAGAGAACCCATTTTCAGTGGAGACCCAGGGAGAAAAGCTCCATCACAATAAAGATAACAAAATAACAAAACATAAAAGATTAAACAGAAATACAAATATTACATAGAGTACAGATATTACATAAAATACTAATAAGCAAATTCATATAAGCATTACAATCAAAAACGTTCATACAGAATGGATTATTAAAAAGTATAAAATAAGCAATAATATTGTGGAATGTAGTACAGAGCAGAGTACAGATAGATTGGTATTGGAGTATGAAGGAATGTTTGGAAATCATATACAATTCTGTAGGGGTTAAGTGATGTCAGACTGTGTAACTGAGCTGTTACATGTTCACTTGGTGAGAAGATGACTGTGTAAGTCAGTTTTAAAGGTAGATGGAGATTGTGGTATACAGATATTAGTTTTGGCAATACTCCAAGAATATAGTAGTTGTCCTGTCGGTAGCTTAGGTTTGTGAACTTAGAAAAGAAACTGATGTTCAGACCTTAAGGGCCTACAGGGATTGTAAAGGGGAAGGAAGTGGCTGAGAACAGGGCAGTTCAGGGGTTTGTGAATCAGATTGAGTGAATGTAAGTTGAAGGAGGAGGGAGCAGTGGTGGAGTTCCAACTATTTTAATTGTTTTAGGGCAATGCAATGGTGTGTAGAGTGGCGATTATTTGTGGAGAATTTGGCAATCTTATTATAGCATGTTTCTAGTTTTGCTATCAAGGATGACTATAGGTTAATTAGTAAGGGGACACCATAGGTTAGTGATGGTAAAAGGTAGGAAATAGCCAATCTTTGTTTCGTAGGGAGGGAGAAGAATTTGTTATGTCTGTAAATCATCCCGAGTTTTTTGTGGGTCTTGCTTATGTTGTTGTGTTATGAAGGTCAAATTTGAGATTTTCATCAATTAATACCCCTAGTAGTGTGGTATGTTGTACCAACTCAATTTTGGTGGAATTAAGAGAGTATATTTTAAAGTTGGTTAAATTAATAGGAGTGTTTCTTTTGGGAGTAAATATCATGGGTTAAGTTTTGCTAGCATTTAAAGAGAAGTGTTTTTTGTGGAGCCATTTTTCAACAATGAAAAATGCAGCTTCAGTAGATTGTTGCAGTAGATTTGGATGTAGGGCTGAGCCTGAGCAGGCAATAGTTGAATCATCTGCATACTGAACTAAGGAGCCACGTTGGATGGATTTATGAAGATTATTGATAAAGATATTAAATAAAAGGGGGACAAGAATAGAGCCTTGGGGTACTCCTTTTGGGTTGTGCAAGAATGGGGAAATGGAGTTCTGCCATTTAACATAATGTTCTCTGATAGAAAGGTAACTTTTAAACCACTTAAGGTAATGGGGCAATAGACCTATAATAGAGAGTTGGGAGAGGAGGATGGGGTGAGAGATGGTGTCAAAAGCTTTAGGTAAGTCCAAAAACAGGCCAGAGACAACTTTTCCTAAGTCCCAAGCCTTGTTGACTGTGTCTAGGAAGGAGATTAGTGCAGTAGAAGTACTATGTCCTGGATGGAACCCTTGCTGAGTAGGAAAGCGAAGACTGTATATTAGAAGGTAGTCGAGGAGTTGTTTTTGCACACATTTTTCTAAGATTTTGGAGATAGAGGAAAGAATAGCTATGGGACAAAAATTAGAGTTGTCAATAGAGGGACTCCCTTTGTGAAGTGGCAGGATGATGGCTTTTTTTCCCAGAGGCTAGGGATGTATGATTCTTAAATAGATCTGTTTATCAGAATGCTCACAGGATAGGCGACTGAATTTGCAGCAAGTTTTAGAGACTTGGCAGGAATTTTGTCATCAGATGATGAGCATGGCTTTAAGTTAATGAGGTGGGAACAGGAGAGAAATTGAAAAGAGGTTGTTGGGCCTGTTGCAGGCTTTGGGTGGGTGCTACTTATCTCATTATAGCACCCAGAACTACTGCTGCTCAGAGAGCATCTGCGTTGACATTGGGCAGCATCACAGGTTGGGTTAGCTGCAGATTAAAACATGTAACTGCACTTCCCTCATCCAGTTACAAACACCCTCCACTCCTATTCCTTTCAAGTACACATTAGGACCTGCAACCATGGATGAGTACTGTCCTGCTATCTTTTATCCAGCTTGGTGGGCATGGGTTTCCTGAGGCAATGTAACAACTTCCTTGGACAGAATGTGAGAAATGTAGGTAAACATTGATGTTGGAGGCTAGAGTTTCACATACAGACACAAAAAGGACCACACATAGACCCACATATGCAGAGGTGCTCACATGTAACCTACCCAAACTTCAAATACTTCTCAAGCACAGTCCTTATATACTTCACATGTGCACAAACAAGACAATTCCCATCACAACACATAAAGCCACATGTAATTTTGTTTCATCTACCAAGTCCATAAGGTGGAACACTCCACAACCCTATATTTTGGTCATAGGAGACATCATTGTGATACACACACTGATGTCCTTCTTACCAGGCTGGATAAGGTGAAGATTACAGTTAGTTGCCTGTGAGGGGCCAGGATTCACCAGATCACACAAGTACTCAGGTCACTTACCCCTAAGTGCCAGTATGACTCAGTCATAGTCCATGTGGGTATAAACAAACTAAGACATACTTTCTTGGACTATATGAAGAGAGACATGATTAAGCTCAGAATTTGTATCACAGGCTGGTATGAGGCTAGCACTGAGCAGCAT
The DNA here is from genome assembly GCF_019279795.1 of Protopterus annectens. Taxonomy (NCBI): domain Eukaryota; kingdom Metazoa; phylum Chordata; order Ceratodontiformes; family Protopteridae; genus Protopterus; species Protopterus annectens. Next base: position 1,020,157,437 of record NC_056726.1, on the reverse strand, counting down.
TCTGATGTCTCCAAAGATGATGCCACAATACCAGAAGAAAATTATTGACTTTAACAATTGGCTTAGCTACTGATGTAATTCCAAAGGGGTCCAATACTTATCAGCCTGGGAGGACATGGTTGATAGCCCACACTGCTTTGCCAGGGATAGTTTTCACCTATCACCTCTAGGCTTTCAGATGTTGACCAAAACATTATCCACCCCTGTAGTGCCTTTTATAGGCATTGCCAAACAGAAACAACTTCCAATATAACTAAAGCTACTCAGGACAAGCTAAAGGTGTTACTGCTCAGTGCTAGCAGCCTGAGCAAGAAACTGCACTCCCTAGATACTCTTCTCACCAGGGAGAATGCTGACATCTGTGCAGTTACTGAAACATGGTTCAAAGCCATGGAACTCAGTCTGGCAGTGCATGTCTATAATGCCTTTCATACATTCAGACCACCCATTGAACATGAAAGAGCCAAAGGTGGAGTAGTATCTATCTACATAAAGGATAAACACACCTCAAGACTGGCTACACAATATGACATGCTTGAGTTACTCCACATCCAACCAAGGGAAAAAATCCATTATCTTATTCTTGCTAGCTACAGGTCCCTCACTATGAACCAAGAAACCCTACATCATACATGAAGGTACTAGAATCACTCAGCATATAGCCCATATCATTCTCATGGGTGATTTTAACTATCTCTTCATTAATTGGGAGGCATACATAGCCACAAACATGCAGGCCCAATGATTTATTGAGTTTGTAAATTCAAATGCCCTGAAGCAGCTAGTCTGTATTCCCACTAGGGGATCAAATATTGCAGATCTGGTACTCACAAATATGGGAGAGTGCTGCACCCCCCCCCCCCAGTGTGATGTACTTCTTGGTAAGATCAGACCACAAAGTGGTCTCCGTTGAAATAAAGGTAAACCAATCCCCCAACCTTACCCCAAAAACTTTAAGAAATTCTCTAAGGTGAATTAACCCTTGTTAAGGGATGGCATAGCTAGTTTCCAAGCTCCCCCAAATCCAGAAAACACAGAAACCTATACAGAGGCTTCCACAAAAGCCCTGTATGACCATATAAACACTGCATAGAAAAGGCAGTACCAGACTGGAATAAACCCAGGTCAAACCACAAAAACAAACCACCCTGGTAGACCTACTATTAATAGGTTGTACAACAAAACAAAGAAAATAATGTAAAAAATTAAGAGGGAATGTGCACAGCAGAGCAAAATGTCACTCAGTAAGCTAAACAAGCAAATCAGAGCACTTGTCAAGTGTATGAAAGCAGACTTTTAGGTAAAAATAGCCTTCAAAACTAAGAATAACCATAAGGCATTTTTCAGTTATGTCTGCAATCTTAAGAGCAACACCCAACAATGTGCAGAATTAGTTGTAGATGGCATCACCTATACACAGCTGGAAGATATAGTAAATCTGCTGGCTGACAAATTCAGCTCAAATCTTACCTCCCTATCACCCCCAGTTCTCCCCAAGAAGTACCCTCCAACACTCCACTGCCAATTATCACCAAAGAATAGTTTGCCACTGTGCTCTCTAAAGCTAAATACATGGCTTCAGTGGAGCCTGATGATATACCAGGTTGCCTTTTAAACAGCTTAAATTAGGACTTACAAGGTCTATTAGGATATCTATTTAACCACAGCCTCTGGACTGGCTTTGTCCTGATAGAGTGGAGGGCAGCAACAGTCATCCATTTGCATAAAGCGGGACCATCTACTGACCTGGGAAATTGCAGACCCAAAAGTTTGACTAGTCTTATATGTAAGGCCATGGAAAGAATAATCCTGGACCTGATAAATAATGACATAGGAAATCTCCAGACACTGGGACCTGACCCAATTCAGCTTTGTCAAGGGCAGGTCATGCCTACTGAATCTGATGGATTTCTTTGAGAGTGTCACTAAGGCCATGGATAATGGTAAAACAGTTCATACTACCTGTGACAAACTGAAATACTGCAAGCCCAGCTAGCTGAAATTTTGTAAATAATTATATGCCACTTGAAGATATTAATATGATTTGTATAGAAATGTGACAAAAGGGAAATACTGCCACCCCAGCTATGTGGAATTTTGTAAATAATCATATGTCATTTGTGAATATTAATATGAGCCATAGGCTTGTCTTAGAAATATAAGAGAACTATATGTTACTAAACTGCTGGGGCAGAAATGTGTGGTAAACTGTATGTTATATACTGAACTTCAAGAGTATAAGCACAGTGTACCCTACTGGAAAAGAACAGAAATGTATAAACCTGTGCAAATGTATGTTTTAATAGTATTCGTAGTCGATACAAACAGAGTTAACTTGCAAACCCTCAAGAAAATATGTTGACATTGTTTACGATTGTGGTATCTCTCAGTTTCAGCTAGGAGACAGGATATCTACAGCTAGAGGTTTCTTTCTATTATCTGGACACAGAAATAATTACACGTTTCAAATATAAAAGTGTTTAACTGTTTTACGACTTCCAGTTCTAGGCAAACTTCTGAGAGATAAGTATTTTTGACACAGAGGTGTTAAATTTTAGGTTTTTATTAGCCTGGGAACTGAAGGCAGAGTTGACAAAGAGTGATGTCATCCCGCTAACCCAGCAGTAATGTGTATTATTAATTTAAGAGAAAGTCTGTGCATTTTGTATTTGTCTTTGGACCTAAAATCATTCTCTCACCAGCACTACATTTGCTTTGCTCTGTATGTAAGTCATTTAGGGCATAGTATCTCTTAGATATAGATATAAATACAGTAAAGATTAGTTTAGATGTTTTCTGTATTTATTTGAGACTGTCCTGCAATGTTGTTTTAAAGTATTTCTTGTGATTCTGAATTCTTTTGTCAATGTGCTGAGTTATTGTGTATTGTCTTGTGCTTTTATTATGTATTATTAAATATATTTAAACCTTTTAATTGTGGCTGGTTTGTTTAGAGATATTTAAGCTCTTAGAATACTTGCACATGTACTTGCTGACACTGTAGAGGCCACTCTTAAGTAGCCTAAAAAGTCTTGGTCATACTTACCATTTGGATAATAGTAACATTACACAGAAGAATTGGTTACCCTTTGTAAGGGGCTTATAGTAGCTGATAAGTAGTGGTTGGTGGCAGCTGGTACTATCATATAGTCTAGGTAGAAGGAGCATAGCTAGTCAACCTGTGCCAGCCTTTCCCAGAAGTGTGTGTGCATTTGTATATAAATCAAATCTCAAAGTGTGTGTGTGTGTGTGTGTGTGTGTGTGTGTGTGTGTGTGTGTGTGTGTGTGTGTGTGTGTGTGTGTGTGTCAGCTACTTGGATAGGGGCATGAAGCACTGGTTGGACAGTGAGAGTGCTGGAGGTCTTGGTTTGGCCACTCAGCTGAGATCTCAACTCTATAGCTGTGCCAATGGGGAGTCTTAGTGTGGATCTAGAGAAAGAGGGAGAAACCAGCTCCAGACTAACTGTGATCTCTGTGTGCTCTTAAGTGAAATTGTACTTTACTGTGTGTGCACTTGCCATCCTCCCAATGTGCAAGTCCCTCACTGGTGCTAGTGGTGAGGATTGAGGCTCCTTGATTACTGGGCCAGTGCAGGGGCATCACACTACCTACCTCATCTACTTGTTTTAGGAGCTTTTCTCTTCAGGACTCTACTTTAAAAAGGTCTTGCATGACACAGTCAGACTATCCTGGTCACTAAATAAAAAAAAATAATAATAATTAATTAATAGAAATTATACATGTCCCTATGAGCTATGAGTAAAGTTCTTCAAAACATCGGTAGTGAATTGAAAAACAGTCTAAATTTTCCATCTTTTCTTATATGAAAAAAATTCTTAACTGAATACTTTTCTCAGTAAATTTCCACTGGACACTCTAGTCTACTGAGTTATGGGTTATTATAAGTACAAAATGAATTATTAAATTCTATCATCCATCTAATGCAAATTTTGTAAATGATTACTATACAGTCTAGCTTCTTACAGCTAAATATTTTTAATATCAAGTAGACTTGTTTCATTGTTCAACTATGTTGTTCAATTGGACAGAGAAGGAGAACTTTTCTGAGATGGTTGTGTTTAAATCTTCATATCTGTATGATATTTTGATGCAAAAGGACCAGATTCATTAGTACTGGCTTGCCAAAGATCATTAAGTTGTATTTGTTTGTGCTAAACATTATATTATGGTGTTTTGTCCATCCACAGATTCTTATAAGATATTCATTAACTATATCATAATCCTGTGCACTTCATATGACAAAGCCAGTTTTGCAATTGTTTACATACGTATTCAACCAACATTCCTTGTGGCTAGGAATAGTGGCCAAAAGCAAATGTTTAATTTAGTTTTTCACTGACCAGAGCACTCCCACTAGGCCAATATCCTCTTCTCATCGGAAACCCAAGATGGTGTTTGAACCGACTAGAGTAAATCTAGCCAGGGTTCTAGGGAATGTCCACTGCTTTTTTTTCCAGTAATTGCCATAAGATCATTTACATCCACCTAAGCTACCACCAACTCAGGCAGCGGGGACCTCATCTCATCCATAGTTGTACAGCACCCCCTTGTGCTGCACTGGATGGTCCATATCAAGTACCTGGTATAGAAAGAAAACCAACAGCCCTCTGAGCACTAAAGATGAGTGTGGTACCACTGAATATGAACACGATTGGCATGAGAAGTGATCTCAATACACTCCACCAGTGGCAGACAAAGGACCTGAATAGTGTTCCTCAATTTTTATGACCTGGATACAGTAACTTAACCAGTTCATAATCCAGTATTATTATTTATTTATTATAGCTAACATTTTTAATTATTTATAAATTGAGTCATGTTCATAGGGTCATTGGAAAGTACTAAGCTAGTTTCCCTTACAGGCCATTTTAAGCCTAGCCAATTTCCCTTTTTGTGCTTGAAATAACCTGTCCCATTTGATTATAGACTAACCTTACCCATCCCAAAGTTGATAATTATATATTACCCCTAATGAGAATAACTGGAGCTGCCTCTACACATTTGTACTACAGGGGGCAGACCTGGGGTAAATGTTCAGTTTCCCATCCATAGATGTAAGCCGGCTTTGAAAATGGACAGGGGTAAACTTTGTTTTATGTGGATTGGGAGTCAGTTCCACAGCAGCAGTATGTTCTGGAAAAATTCCTGTCCCTCCAAACCATTCTGTTGATGTTGCAGAAGAGGTTTATACCACTAGACTGAGTATTTCTGATTTCATTTTACTTGCTGAAGTGCAGTAATTATATCAGCAATGGGTCAGAGGAGGCCTTGTATATGCCGGGCACAGGTCATCTCTTAGCAGTCTGTAGGAAACCAGGTAAAGTGACAGGGCTTTGATATGGGCTATTAGGATGTGTTGATTAGGCCATGTATCCTTTTAGTAAGGTATTTCTTTGGCTGGTCCAGTCATTGCATGTGTCTGGACAGATACATACCAAAAGGGGCATTCTATTCATTAATTGGCCTAATGAGGGCTGAGTAAAGGGACAATGATATCCTTGGAGCTAGACACAGTCCATTGGTTTGTAATCTGTGCAATATGGAAGGACTTTCTTACAGCAATAGACACATGCTGGCCAACAGTTAGGTCACTATCCACATAAGTTTCCATATCCAAAACAACTGAGTCAACTGTTATGTGTGTATTGTCAGTGCCGAAGTTCTCTGGGGTAGATGACTTCTCAAAGGATATGATAATACATGTCCGACATCTTAAACCAAAATCAATAGCCAAGGTCACTTACTCATAAAATTTCAACATGTTATTCAAAGTTCAGCAACCTGTAATGAAACCATGTTGATCCAAATCTAACGCATGTATAGCATAGGTCTCCTTATCCAAGATCTCTAAAAGGTACCATTCAAATCACTTTCCTATAATGGGCATGAAACTCAGTGATCTATAATATCTGACCGCATTCACTTTGACTTTCTTGTGAATCAGTATTACAAAATGTTTCTCTCATGAGCTAATGGGCACTTACTAGGCTACTGATCTATAAGGATCTTAAGAAGCCTAGCCCTGCATTCCCATGGTAATTTTTAGTCCTAATATTTTGCAATATGAATCTCCAAATATGGGCCACATAAGTATATGTTTCCCCCTTATCTTTGAGGGCCACTGGTTCTAAACCAGGGGTGAAATTTCACTTACCTTTCCATTCATTAAGTTACATTAAAATACAGTAAAAGAAATGTTCTGCTTTATTTGGAGGGGAAGCCAGTTCCATAGAGGTGGTATTTCTTAGGATGCATACCTATCCCTCCAGCATGTTCTGTTAATCTTGTAAAATAGATTGCGGTCCCTTGAATAGAGTTTTCTGATACCATTGTCCTTCAAAATGTATTAAAGCTCTGAAAGAACAGGGTCTATTGAGGCTGTATTTTTCCATTACTATCCCTGTGCTACGCAATTTACTGAATAATATTTTTATTATTCTATTCTGGTAAACTATCAAGTGTCTTTGCCAGGTTCACAAATGTAGTCCTTGATCTTAAACCAAAATCAGCAGCCAAGGTCACTTACTCATAAAATTTCACCATGTTATTCAACATTGAGCAACTTGTTAATGAAACCATGTTGATGCAAATCTAACTCATATATAACATAGGTCTCATTATCCAAGATCTCTAAAAGGTACCGTACAAAGCACTTTCCTATAATTGGCACGATACTCGCTGGTCTATAATATCTGCCCTCACTCACTTAGTCTTTTTTGTGAATCAGTGTTGAAAATTATTTCTTTCATGGGTTAATAGGTACTTACTAGGCTACTGGTCTGTAAGGATCTTAAGAAGCCTAGCCCTGCATTCCCATGATTATTATTAGTCCTTATATTTTGCAATATGACTCTCCAAAGATGGGGGATGCAAGTATATGTTGCATACTTATATATCTTTGAGGGTCACTTGTGCTAAACCAGGGGTGAATTTTCACTTATCCTTTCATTCTATAAGTTAAATTAAAATAGAGTAAAAAAGTGTTCTGCTTTACGTGGAGGGGAAGCGAGTTCCATAGAAATGGTATTCCTTGCGATACATACCTATCATTCCAGCATGTTCTTTTAATTTTGTAAAATAGATTGAAGTCCCTTGAACAGATTTTACTGATACCATTGGCCTTCTGAATGTGTAATAGGTCTGAAAGAACAGGGTCGGTTGGGGCTGTATATTTCCGGTACCACCATCCCTAAGCTACACAACTTACTTAACACTGTGAATAGAACAGGACAGAGGTCTCCATCACCAATAATACTTTCTTTGTTTTTGTGTTTTACTACAGGATCAGTTTAAAGTGATATTTAGAAAAGAATTTATGCTGACTTACTATACCATCTCTGTACAGCTCACTAGTGCCACTCTGGTCCAATCAGATATAATACTTATGGACTTCAAATGGATAGACTTTGATGGAATGGGGCATTTTCTTTGAAAGACTATTGCAAAACTAGCAAGAAGGAAGAGTGGTGGAACCCTAACCATACAAAAAAGCTGCCATCACAAAAACAAAAGTGTACATATATGAGTCAAAACTGTATATCCAAACAAAGGAAAAATTGTTATGATTGTGAAAGAAGATAAATCAGTTGTTGAATGAAATGCTTATAGCACCAGGAGAGCAGGAAATGAAGGGAAGGTACAGGGGTCTATACCAAGTAAAAATGTGTTAGGAAGAGTTAGGAAGAAAGGCAGTTAGAAAACCAAATGCCTGAGCACATATAAAGGTAGTAAGAAATACCAAGAATTAATATATAATGATGCCGATTCACTGTAATTCCTGAGTATGGGATGTGCCCCTTTTTCTAAATTTTAGTAAAGGAAATTCTATTATAAGATAGTCTGATACAGACCTTCCACCAGATGATTTAAAATTATTATGTTCATATCGTATTAAACAAACAATTTGAATAAAGTAATTATATATTAAAAAGGAATAGATATACACTAAAAGATATGTACAAAGAAGTAAATATAGATAAATTGGTGGAGGTTGATTAGTTAAAGGTGATAAAAAAGTAAAGCTACTAGTAATTTCAATAAACTGTGGTAAAGAAACCACACAGTCTAATAATACTAGGTTTATGGGTTATTAAGCATACAGTTTGGAGGTCTGTGGAGTAGCCTACCTACAAATCTACATTTAAACCAAAACACTGGCTGGTTAAGCGACTTGTTCAAGGTCACATAGTATGCAAGTAAACGGTGTAGGAATCAAACCATGTAGTACAAGAAATGGCTTGTTAACAGCTCATGCCCTCAGCTGGAAGACCCACTCACCACATTTGCCTTGATTGTTCTGTAAGTAAGTTAACTAGGATACAGTAATTCTCTAGATATACTCAAGAATATAGCAAAGCTTAATTTAGATGTTTTTCTTTATTTATTTGATACTGTCCTTTAATGTTGTTTTAAATATTTCCAGTGATTTTGAACTCTGATGTAACTGTAAGTATATACTGAGTATTTACTTGTTCTTTTATTATTTATTATTAAATATATTTACACCTTTCATTGTGACTGATCTGTGTAAGACATACTTAATTTCTGAGAGTACTTGTATATTTATTTGGTGACACTGTGTAGGCCACTCTTAATAGCCTTGCTCTAGGTCAAACAACCATTTGTATTGATAGTAACATTACACAATAAGATAGGACACCCATTGTCAAGGGCCTTAAAGTAGCTGATAATGATGTGGCTGGTGGCAGTGATAACTACATTATAATCTGGGCAAAATGGGGCATAGCTAGTAAACCTGTGCCAGCCTTTCCCAGGTGTGTGTGTGTGTGTATAAATCAAACCTCAAATAGCATGTGTGTCAGCTACTTGGGCAGGGACACAAAGCAGTTGTACAGAGCAGGTGCTGAAGGTCTTGGCTTGGCCGCTTAGTGGAGATTTCAACTCTATAGCTGTGCTAGTGGGGAATCTTGTTGGGGATCTGGAGAAAGGGGGACAAACCAGTCACAGACGGACTGTGGTCTCTGTATGTTCTTAAGAGAAATTGTATTTCATGCAGAGCTGGGTACAGATTTTAAGCAAGTATTGCTGTTATACACATAGAAGATTGATAGATTAACAGGGTTTGTCTGAACATGCATTTTCTGTGTGACTTGACGTCTGACAGTGATATGTCTCTGACATACCTCTCAACTATCAAGATGTCCACAGAATGCCCACAGGATGTGCCTGTTATGTTTGGTCTGTTCCTCAAACAATTTTTGTTTTGGGAGATCAGTAGGAAAATGTGAGGGGTGAAGTCAGTAAATGTTAACATGATTTGTGTTGTAGACATAATCTCCTTCAGGGATGTTATGTTACAACAAACCATGTAACACCAGCAACTGCTTCAGTTTGTAACACCATTATGTGAGATATGTCCCTCTTTTTATCCCCCTGTCCCCCAGGTATGTCAGGCTTTGTCCAGATGTCTTGCAGTAATAGGTTCAGATGTATGGTTTATCATGATGTAGTGATGTCACGCCTGATATCATCCCAGTGAGTTAGCAGACTCCCGGAAGTGGTATAATGCAGTGGCCATAAGTATGCTCCCCCACTCTTGACATTCTAGTTAAGCATGTCTGGCCATTGTTAATAGACTGTCAAGACTGTGTAGCAGTGTAGTGTGTAAATGTTTGTTGGACTAAGAAGGGAGAGTGGCAGACGTGGGTGTCATAGATCTTTTTCTATCTGACTGTGCATGCTGCTACAGTTGCTGGTGGTCTATCAGCTGTATATGTCTGTAGAGGCAGAATGAAAAATATCCTGTAACACCTCAGGATTCCCAGTACACTGTGACTTGGTGCAGTATTTGTAGGTGTAGTGTGTGACTGGCAATCAGGATATGTTTGCTCAGACAGTCATTATACTTTAGAGATCAGTTGGGATCATACCTCTTAAACTGGAAACATCAGAAATCTGGACAACACCCATGAAAAATAGGTACAAATCTGTACGCTGATTAACAAAAAATTTGCATATGTAATTACATAACCCCACCCATTCCACTGGAATTGTGGGATACCAACTTTCAAACACAAACCGAAGAACAGACAACCAAAATATGGCACCATTGCACTATAAACACACTGTGTACAAATGCTCAGGGGCTTTGAATATAAAACAGGGCTTCATAAATCATTAATGCCATTACCTAACAGAAAGACAAGTCAGCAAGTTTAATATTTCACATTGTTAGATCAGATCAATCTAGAAACACACAGTGGCTGTACAGGATATATCATAACAAAGATCATATGCTGTAAACTACGTATGCTGGAAATACAACTCATTGCATGTCTGGAATTTTAACAGCAGCCATGGGTTTCTGCTCTCATATTCTTTAACTAGCATTACTACACAGCAGAATACTATAACAACATAGCTTGATAAAGTATTGTTAATCTAACAGAAAAGAAGGCATGCTGGTTATGCTACATACTATGAATTGACATAGTAAGCATATGAATGAATATCAAAGAGCATTCTGTTAATCAGAACAATTCCTTATTCATTCCAAAATAATGTGTTCTAAAATGGTTGAGCTTTAACCAAAAGTGCACTCATGTTCACTACATGATCATTATGTTTCCATATTTGTAGCTATAATCAACTGTGTGTGTGTGTGTGTGTGTGTGTGTGTGTGTGTGTGTGTGTGTGTGTGTGTGTGTATGTGTACCAATTTAACAGCTGCCCAAGAATGTAGAAAAAAGGGAATAACATTGTGAAAATGCACTATGAGCCCCTAAACCTCAACACACTGCAGTGAAACATTCCACAACCACAAACTTTCAACAAAGAGAATGGTGACCACCAAGGCATCAGTGAAGTATAATTATGCCATACACACAAAGACATGCACACACAATCACACACACACACACACACACACACACACACACACACACACACACACACACACACACACACACACACACAAAGACATGCAATCCTTGCGAGACTTAAATAACAGTAAATCCTTGCCAAAAATGAAGCCTTCTAACCTCCTAAATAAATGTAAATCTTTGCCGTTCTTTTCCAGCTGGTTCCTTCCTGCTCGCAAAAGCATTTGAAACCTGGAAATATGTATGCCCCGAACTCCATTCTGAGAGGCTGCTAGCCTTGATGAGTTGATATCATCATGCACGCAATGACGTCAGCTGAAGCATGAAAAATTTAAAAAATGTGAAAAAAATAAAAACTAAAGAAACAAAAGTCAGAAATGAAGTGGTGTCACTCGGGAATCGTGACATCCCATTATTTGAACCGCAAAACTGGAAGGTATGGTTAGGGTATTGGTATGTTGCTGTGACTGTGGTGCAAATAGTTGTGGATGGACAATTTCTCACCAATGTCTGCTTTCCCCTACAGTTACATCCCTGTAGTGCATGATATGTATTACCAGGCTTCAATTCATACCACACCTTTCGGCCACCTAACCCAGAAAGAAGGACTAAAGGTGGAGGCATGTCCATATTCATTCAGGATATCCACACCTCCAGGCTAGTTGCACAGCATAATGCATCCGACATTATCCGACATTATCCAAGTGCAACTAACTCTGGGCAAGACCGCAATCCAAATTGTAGCTTGCTACAGACCCCCCTCCATGCCCCAGGATTCACACTCCTCATTTCTTGATACATTGGAAAGTATTAGGGTACAACCCAACACCCTAATAATGGGCAATTTCAACTACCCCACCATTAACTGGGAAAACTACTCATGTACCAACTCTTTTGCTCAACGTTTTCTAGAATTCATAAATTCCAAATCTTGATCAACTTATTCACACCCCACCAGGGCAGCAATATCCTAAGACTGGTCATTGTACCACACCACAGGTGGTGTTCCACACCAGAGGTCAACCCCTCAAGTCGGTCAGATCCGACCACAACATCAATCCCCCAGCCCCAGCCCCAATCCCACCCCCAGCCCCAATTAAACCAACCAAAAAAAAACTTCTCAAAAGCTAACTTCACACTTCACAGAAGTGCCATGCTTCAAGGACAATCTATGCAGATGGACAATAGAGGTATACGAATCCTATCTCACAAATACACTTTATAAGCACTTATCATGCTGCATACTCATGCTATCCCTAATAGAACCAAGATGTTAGGAAGCCAGTCTGGTGGTCCTCTGCCATTAACAAACTCTAAAAAACTCTAGAAGAGAAGAAGGAAACTGTTAAAAAAAAAGAATCATGACTGGAGGAACTCCCTGGTCAACCTCAGTAAGAAGCTGATCCCCTACAAAATCCTCCAGCTAGTTATGAATGAAAATTGTCACTGACTCTCTAAAGAACACCAAAGCATTCTATAGGCTATGTCAAGAATCTAAAATGGAAACACAGATCTCTGCTGAGAGTTAGCACAATGGCACCTAAATATACAGAACCAACTGATATTGCGCAGATAGGTTCAGTGCTAACTTTACCCCCCTCTCACCCCCTAGAGGGCCCATCTATATACCAGAAGAATGCAAAGTTCCTATAATCATGGCTGCACAGGTAAAAAACACACTCTCCAAAGCCAAGAACACAGCATCCATGGGACCTGACAATATCCCAGGCTGCGTTCTACATGAACTACAGAATGAACTGGCACACTACCTAAGTACCATGTTCAATCATAGACTCACCTCAGGCTTTGTACCCACTGAATGGTGCACCACGACGGTTATCCAACTCCACAAAGGGGGAGCCACAATGGACCCCGGGAACTACCGCCCCATTAGCCTGACGAGCCTGGTCTGCAAGGCCATGGAACGTATCATCGTGGAACTCATAAACAAAGACATTAGTAATCTCCAAACTCTGGACCCTGCCCAGTTTGGATTTGTAAAATGCAGATCATGTCTCCTAAACCTGATTGACTTCTTTGAAGCAGTCACCAAAGCCATAGATGAGGGTAAAATGGCTCACACAGCTTATCTAGATCTCGCCAAGGCTTTCGACACCATCCCCCACTCTAGAATTATAGATAAGCTCACTAAACTACCTATAAATCCATATGTCACAAGATGGGTTGCCAACTGGCTCACGGACAGAACCCACCCTGTGAAAGTAGCGGATTCCAAATCCGACATCAGACCAGTGACAAGTGGAGTATCACAGGGTTCAGTCCTGGGTCCTCTCCTGTTTGGTATCTACTTCTCTGCAGTGCAGGCCAACGCAGAAGGTCTTTGGCTAACAAAGTTTGCAGATGACTGCAAACTAGGAGCCATAATCAAAACTCCTAACGATGTGGACAAACTTCAAAAGGGCCTCACTGAGATAGATACCTGGTGTCAAAGCCATGGCCTGAAGCTCAATGCCAAAAAGTGTATTGTCATCCCCTTTGGTAAAAACTCTGTACCCATGAACTACCACATAGCTAGTAGTCTACTTAATGCCGAAAATGTGATGAGACTTTGGGACACAGGTGGACAGTAGTCTCTCCTTTGGTAATCACATCACCACAGTGGTCAGGAAATCCTTCTACATGGCTCATCTCATCACAAAAGGATTCTCAAACAGAAAAAAAGAGGTCATTGTTCCCCTCTACTCATCACTCATTAGACCCATTATAGAGTACAATGCCCCTTTTGGTATGTACCTCACAAGACATCTACAACAACTGGAAAGACCACAGAAATACCTCACAAAGAGGATTACTGACCTCAAACAGATGCCCTATGCAGACCATTTAAAAAAACTACAGCTTTACTCCATCGCATATGCCTACTCAGGGACGATTTCTGCCTAACATACAAAGCTATGTCAAACACAGAGCTGTTGGACATGCTCCACTTAAAGAAATCCCAATCCCTCTGAGCTACACGCTCTATGGACCTAAACCTTGTCACCACAATAAACAGAACATGCTGGAGGGATAGAGTCCTGTCCCAGAGACTTCCCATACTCTGGAACAGACTATCTATCTATGTCAAACAGAGCTCCTCATTAGCACTGTTCAAGAAAAATCTTGATGATTGGATGGGAAATGGGAAATTCACCCCGGGGATCACTTCTGTGGCTCTGCTCGACAGGGGCACAGGAAAATAATTTTCTTGGGTAGTGAAAGCCAGGGTACATTTTTTGGCTAGGCTTGTATGGGCCCTAGGGCCGATAGCCTAGTACCTACCTATGAACCTATATATCTGCAAATGCATGAGTAATTCCCCAGAGCTGCTTTGGGGTAGTGTCTTGTTGGTCTGACTGTAGTTTGGAAGGTGGTGGGTGAAATGGTTGGCAGCTCTAAGTGTTTTCCCCCTTCTGTTACATGACTGTGGTCATACCTTTCCACTGTCCAGATGTTTATACACTGTCCAGATGTGTGGCTAATATCTTTGGTCTGTTCCCCATAACAGTTGTGGGTTTTTGACAAATCACTGGTATGATGTGAACATTGACATCAGTAAATGGTGACAATTACTTGTGTTTCAGACCTGAAATCTATCAGAAAATATATGTTAAAACCAACCATGCTACTCTATCAGACTCCTACACTTATAACAGGCATATTTCATATATGTCACTATTGTTTGCCCTTTATTTGCCCACTTTGTCAGGCTTTTTGCAGATGTCTTGCAATAGGAGGTTGAGTATATATATCCCAAAAGGAGAGATATCTATTCCAGAGGATTGTAGCCCCCCAAACATCTCCAATGCCCAGGTGAGAACTGCCCTCACTAAGGCAAAAAACACAGCATCCATGGGACCGGATGGTGTCCCCGGCTGTGTGCTTCATGAACTCAACGAGGAATTAAACCCACAGTTAGGACAGCTGTTTAATCTTAGCCTCACCTCAGGATCAAGGAGTGGCGCACTGTGGTCCCACTTCATAAGGGCGGTGCCTCCACAGACCCTGGAAATTACGCCCCATTAGCTTGACAAGCCTTATCTGCAAAGCCATGGAGAGGATCATAATGGAACTCATAAATAAAGACATAGGAACTTGCAGACTTTGGATCCAACCCAGTTTGGCTTTGTCAAAGGCAGATCCTGCCTCTTAAACTTGGTTGACTTTGAGACAGTCACCAAGGCCATTGATGAGGGAAGGCAGTCCATACAGCCTACCTCGACCTGGCAAAGGCCTTCGACACAATACCCCACTCAGGTATCATCGAAAAACTCATCAGCTTGAATGTAAACCCATACATCACAAGATGGGTTGCAAACTGGCTAAGCGACAGAACCCACAGGGTCAGAGTTGCTGGAGCCATGTCAGACTCAAAGCCTGTCACAAGTGGTGTCCCACAGGGCTCAGTCCTGGGTCCACTCTTGTTCGGCATCTACTTTTCTGAAGTACAAGCAAACACAGGAGGGTTATGGCTGACAAAGTTTGCAGATGACTGCAAACTGGGCGCCATAGTCAAAACACATCTGACACAGATATCCTCCAGAAGGGCCTCACAGAAACGGATAACTGGTGCCAGAGCCATGGCCTGAAGTTAAACGCCAAAAATGCATAGTCATACCCTTGGGAAAAACAAGGTTACCCCTAGCTACCATATAGGTGACAATCCACTGAGCACAGAAAAAGTCATCAGGGATCTGGGGACCCAAGTTGACAGTAGTCTTCGTTTGACACTCATGTTGCTAAAGTAGTTAGGAAAACCTTCTATATCGCCCACCTGATCATGAAGGGATTCACATCTAGATCAAGGGAGGTCATCGTCCCCTGTACTCATCACTCATTAGACCTATGATTGAGTACAATGCCCGTTGGAATGTATCTGACCAGACACCTGATGCAGCTTGAAAGGCCCCAAAAGTTCCTCACCAAAAGGATAAAGGGTCTCAAAAATATGTCTTATGCTGCCCGACTGAAAGAACTCCAGCTTTATTCAGTCTCATACCGCTTGCTCAGAGGTGACCTGTGCCTGACATATAAGGCCATGTCAAACCCAGATTTGATGAATATGCTTCACCTCAAAAATCTAGATCCCTCAGAACCACAAGGGCGGAGACTTAAACCTTGACACGGTTATAAATAGAACGTGCTGGAGGGACAGATTCATCACCCAGAGACTCCCTATGCTGTGGAACAAAATCCTGGTACATGTGAGGCAGAGCACCTCGCTGGCCTTGTTCAAGAGGAATCTTGACCAATGGATGGGAGATCGCAGATATACCCCAGGGATTACTTCAGTGTCACTGCTTGACAGAGGCACAGAAAAATGATAGGCATAGTTTTTATTCAAACTAAAGGGGTGGCGAAAGCCACATAACTATGGGCTAGGCTTATAAATGCCCTTGGGCAGATAGCCTAGTATGAACCTATGAACCTATGAACCTATATATATATAGACCTATGAACCTATGATATATATATATATATATATATATATATATATATATATATATATATGTATATATATATATATATATTTATATATATATATATATATATATATATATATATATATATATATATAAATATATATATATATGAATGGCCCTATGAGCCTATATATATATATATATATATATATATATATATATATATATATATATATATATAGATAAAGAGTACTACAGATATGTATTTTCCCTTATGTTAAATGACTATAGTGCATGAAATAGCTGGTGTCGAGGTACATTGCTGCGATTATCGTGCACAAGGTCCTGGGTTCAAGACTTGGAAGTGATGACTTTTTTCAGTAATGTTACATGACAAGAATGCATGATATGTTTGTAAAAGCATTACAAATCCTTACAGCTCAGATGGTGTAGTAGTACACTGCTGTGACTGTATTGCACTGCATTCTGGGTTTGAGACTTGACAGAGCTGATTATTTATTTGCTGAGCAGAACAAGGGCTGATGGAGACAGCATGATTAAAGCAATTTTAAGCAGTTGTAAGTGGGTTTGTGCTGTTTTGCACAAAGCTAAGTGATGCTAAAAGACAGATAAGTCCAGTTAGCTCTACTTGGCGGCACTTACACCAGTTCTAATTTTAATTAAAGAAAAGAAAAAATGGTGATAGGGAAATGGTGAAATTGTGGCAAGCAAGGAGTAAAACAATAGGAAAAGCAGCTAGGGATGTGCAGGACTGGTGTAGGAAAGGACCATGGCTCTACATTTCTTCTGCAGCAACAGCTGTGAATAATGTGTAGAATTTAGAATTTACAGCCTCACACCCCACAGAGAGGTGTGTTGGTGACAAACATTTGTAGATTAATATGTGGGTAGATTGATTGATTTCACTGTACATGGGGGAGAAATGTAGTGCTATGTATGGGGCAATGACTTTTGTGTGGGACAGATGCCCTTTCTTTTTCTTATAAGGTAAGAGAGGGATGTTGGGGAAGGGCTGTAGGTATGTTTAGGGAGGTAGGCTGGGTAGGATTGGTAGCATTCTCAGACAGACAAGACACACAAGACAGAAGACAGGGATGGTATATGACACATGAGGGGTAAACACCTTGGACATGGAGGGTGATTGGGAATCAGACGCCCATGAGCCCCCACATGGATAAAGTGGGACTGAGGTCCCCACCCATGGGTAGTCACCACTGCACCTTCACCTGCCCGAAGGTGGCTATGCTAGGGGCTGGATAACAAGCCTGCCCCTCCAGCTGTGCCAGGTGTCCTCCATCTGGCACAGCCACCCATCCAACTCTGAACTAATGATGCTGCGCACCATACCATGGAACATGCTGTGGGTGATGGGCTCCTCTCCGTGCCCACACCCAGGGGGGATGGGCCCTGTCCCCTGATGCGGTTTCATCCAACGGTGGTGCAGGACCAATGGAGGAGGATATTCCAGGTTGGGTCGCAGACGTGCTGAGGCCCAGTGCCATGTCCAAATGGGGTGGGACAAGCGGATCCACTCGGATCTGCCTTTCCAAATGTTCTATGGTGTTGCTGTTTACTCAGATATATTGGTTAGTCATAAACAACACATTTCAAAATTAGTTATAACAGCATGCATGGTTGTTCCAATTAATCCAAACCAACAGATTTGAAACAGTTGCATAGCAAACAGAACACATGCATAAATGGAACAACAGTAAGTATTTTAACAGCATGCAAGTTATGTTAATGGTAACAGGCCACCGATAATGGTATTTGAACAAGGTATGTTAATATGCAACAAATTAAATATATGAACAATAATAGAACACATGTCCCAATAATAGGCTTTGCGAACAACATACCTGTAGTATATGAATAATAATTATTGATGCAGATGACAGGTGGGGGGGAGAGAAATAAGTCCATTAACAACTGCATAGACTTCTATTTTTCATGACAGTACTGCTCAATACTCTACAGGTCTGCCCTCACTTTATATTTACCTGTGGCCCATAGCTTCTGTGACAAATACATACCTGTTAGACTGTCAACCTGTAATGGTATGGGGCAGACTGGGTGAACTGTGGCTACTTTACTGGAGGGGGCTTGTACATGTCAGGGTACATACTTGACAAAGAAGGGTTATCCTGCTATGATGTTGTGTGAGTCTGCTACTAGCATAGTTCACCTGAATTCCTATCTGTGTTCAAGGTGATTGGCAGCAGAGATCACTAGCCGTGACAGAGTGACACTTGAGAGACATGTATCGGGAAGAGGGCATGGTGTGTGTATCTAGCCTGCTGTCATTTGCAGTCATTCGGTTGGACAGTGGGACAGTTGTACATGTATTGTTATACCCTTCAAGCAGCTACTACAAACATTTCATTACCTGTAAGACCTGTGGAAAAAATATCTGTTACCACTATCTGACTGTTTCTACAAATATTCAAGATTTCTTGGGTGTATATATGACACATCTCAGTACCACTACCTGGATTCGATCCATATCTAGGTGCGCTAAAAAGAACTACAAGGCTGTTTCTCATTACACTGAGCTACTGGGGAACTGCTGTTACTTGTTTGACTGTTTTCTGCCTAATACACTGTGAGTTAGACAGTCTGACCTTGTAATCCTGAGATTCATGCATGACAGATAGTGTAATGTGTAGTAATACTTTGAAATAATACAATCTGGAAAGCACAGGTTAACACAAGGCACTGCAGCAGGGGACACACTATAATAAATTTGACATTAGTATTCAGGGTTCAGATCTTAGTGAATAACATGTCATATTTCATGTATATATTGATTTACCACTCCATAATCTACTATTTTGCATTACAGCTGGTTTTCAGAACAACCTCTGTTAATTCATGCTTTCACAACCATATTTTCTGCGCAGAACCTGTACACATTACATTTCCACAACAACATACCAGAATAGGTTCATAGGTGTGTACTAGGCTAATGGCCCTGGAGCCTTTACAAGCCTAGCCCATAGGATTACCGTGGCATCATGCCACCTGACCTTAGTTCCCAGTGTCTCTGTCGAGTAAAGCCACTGGAGTGATCCCTGGGGTGAATTTCCTATTTCCCATCCAATCATCAAGATTTCTCTTGAAGAGGGCCAGTGAGGTGCTCTGCTTGACATGTATGGGAAGTCTATTCCATAGCATGGGCAGTCTCTGGTTATGAACCTGTCCCTCAAGCATGTTCTGTTGATTGTAGTAATGAGGTTGACGTCTCTGGAGCATGTGTTGCAGAGGTATTGGGATCTCTTTAGATGTATTTCTAACAGAGCTGGGTCAGACATAGCTTTGTAAGTCAAGCAGAGATTGTCTCTAAGTAGGCGATATGAGACAGAGAATAGTTGGAGTTTTTTGAGTCTGCCTATATAGGACAAATGTTTAAGGCCTAATATCCTCTTTGTGAGGTACTTTTGCGGCCACTCAAGTTGTTGCAGGTGTTTAGTGAGGTACATGCCAAATGGGGCATTGTACTCAATGACTGGCCAAATGACGGAAGAGTAGAGAGAGGCAATGACCTCTTTCTTCCTGGATGCAAAATCCTTAGTAACGAGATGTGTCACATAGAAGGACTTTCTGACGACAGTGGCAATGTGGCTGTCAAAAGAGAGTTTGCTGTCAACCTGTGTTCCCAGATCTCTTATAATGCCTTCTGCGTTCAGTGGACTACCATCAATGTGGTAATTCATGGGAACCAGGTTTTTTCCAATGACACACTTTTTGGCATTGAGCTTAAGGCTATGGATCTGA
Source organism: Protopterus annectens (assembly GCF_019279795.1). NCBI lineage: Eukaryota > Metazoa > Chordata > Ceratodontiformes > Protopteridae > Protopterus > Protopterus annectens. The sequence continues at coordinate 1,020,137,357 of NC_056726.1, read as the reverse complement.
CACCAGTCATTGGTCTCAGTGAGGCTTTTCTGTAGGATGTCAACATCACTTGGGAAGTTAATAATAGCTCCCAACTTGCAATTGTCTGCAAACTTTGTCAGCCAGAGTCTCTTCGTGTTGGCCTGAACTTCAGAGAAGTAGATACTAAACAGGAGAGGACCCAGGACCGACCCCCGTGTGACTCCACTTGTGACTCGTCGGCAGTCTGACTTGGAGTCAGCTACTTTCACACTGTGGGTTCTACCTGTGAGCCAGTTTGCAACCCAACTAGTGATATAGGGATTGATGTCTAGCTTAGTGAGTTTTTGTATGATTCCTGAGTGGGGAATTGTGAAAGGCCTTGCCCAGATCAAGGTAGGCTGTATGAACCACCTTGCCTTCATCCACACCTCTGGTGACTGACTCAAAGAAGTCAAAGAAATAAACACAATAGTTGGTGGTTTAGGTTTTTATTGTACTTAAATGACATAGTACTCTACTACTGCATATGCTGCAGATCAGTATTAGTATTCCAAACTTTTCTTTAATCCTTAGACACAGCACACAGTAAACAATGTATTCCTTCTTATTTATTTCACTATATACTGCAAGGTAGATCTGTACTCATCAGCCTGTCGGCACAGCCTTGTCAGTCTTTCTGCATTGGCCTCAGCTTTGCTAGCCCTCTCTGCTGCAGCTGTAGGGGGACAAAACAAACATTATGCATACCTGTTTATCACATACTCAGGTTTGAATTTGGTACAGCGATATCTAGGATACTTACAAAATGCTGAAGCATGGTTGTCCCAAGCATCTTGGATCCATTGGGCCAAGAGTGCCCCCTTCCTCCACTTTAGGTCAGCATAGGGATGCTGTACCTGCTCACCAGTTTGGAGATGCCAGTGGCACTAGTGAAATTGTGTGCCAGATGGTCACATACCTCCGCTTTATATTGTGAGCCCTGGAACTGGCCCTGCAGCAGTCTGTCATCATGGTTTGCTACAAGAAGCCCAGCCATGACTCTAGACTCCATAATGTCCCAGTACTGCACCCAAATATGCGAGGCCTCACCAACACCTGACATACTTCCTGCACAGAGCAAGCTACAACAGATTATGGTTGTATCCCTGTCCATGCTGTTTAAACAAGGCCATATTCCCACCCTTTGCCATCATTGGACCATTTTGGCGATGCTGAGCTCAGCTAAGCAATGCACAAACCCGCTAAGTTGATTTGAGCAGTGCTTAAAGGGGTAATTCCTGAGCACTGCTTAACAGTCTACAAATCCACGTAGATAAGCTGACTGTTGCTTAGCATTTATGTCTAAGCAATTCTTAAACTGGCTAAGCATATCTAAGCACTGCTATCCATTGCTCACTTTCCATTTATAAAAAAATATCAGAATAATGATTTCATTAATCATTACTGACATATTAGTAAGTGTATATGATTTACTTTACATGAGTTCCCTCTATGTGCTTTCATTACATTACCAAGGGGTGTGACTATACTGTATTGGACACTTGTGTATATGTGGGTAGTTCCACATGTTATATGCACTCACACTTCCATTTTAGACCAGCTACACTACGCTGGTTGACAAATATCAATTACTACATAATTTAAAATAACAATAATAATTTTAACACTGCATTCTCATGTAAAAATAAAGTGCCTGCCTTGTTACTTGAACCTTGAACACCTTTCATGCAAAGCCAGGACTCTAACCACTACTCTATCTCAGCATTAGGATTTTAGCTGCATATTTTTAATTATCTCCTTTGGGGTGTTTAAGCAATGCTGAGCAGAGGTCCATAACGTGCACACCCACTCAGCTACACTTAAACATACCTAAGAATGGAAAAAATAAATAAATGAATGCACCCACTTTATTTACATGTATCTGTGTCAGTCACAATAAAGGAAATGGTAAGGGGACACATAGGGACAGATTTTAATTATTGCTCTTACAAACTTACAAAGTGTGACTGTGGATTTCTAGCAAATCATTGGCAAATCACTCAGGGTTTAAGTCAGAACATACTGACAGACATTTGGGTTTCAGACTCCATACCCTTCAGGAAATTGGTGCTAATGCAAACCTTTAATTCTATCAACTTTCCAAGTTTGTAAGTGCAATATTTCAAAAGTGTCCCTATTTTTGGGTCCCGGTCCCTCCATTATTTATGGCTTTGTACAGCTTTCTTGCTCTAGGAGGTTGAGAGGTATGTGAGGCAGCCATCTGGGCATTCTGCAGAAACCTGCACAGTTGAGGGGTATGGCCGTACGGCACTTTGACAATGCAGGGGGTGTGTGACAGTACCTGTCACACACACCCTGCATTGCTTCCTATTGGAACTGTTGCTTTCAGTATCTGCGGACACTGAAAGCACTTGCAAAGTGCTGTACAGCACTTTGACAATGCAGGGTATGTGTGACAGAATGGTACAGCACTTTCTGAGTGCAGTGGGCATGTTAGATGTGCGTGGATTACTTAAACACACTCCCTGCACTCAGTAGCGTTTGTGTCCATTTAGCCTTAGCAGCAGCACACCTTCATGAATATGCAAGGTGCACTGCTGTTAAAGCTACGTGGAAAAGGACATGGTTCACTCTGTGCAGGAATAGCACTATTCCTGCATGGAGTTTATTGAATCCCGGGGAAAGAGTGCACTCCTAAATGCTGTCCTGATTTAGGACAGGATATTGAGTACTTGATCATATGATAAGCTTCTGTTGGCAAACCTGGCTATTGTTTCCTTCAGTTTCTGAGACTGTGCTGTAAGGTCTCCTCTAAAAAGAAGCACCTGTCTCTAACCACTTTAAAAATGCAACATAATAAAGACACTCGCTTTATTTACATAGTATTCTTAAGGAAATGGCAATTAATACATTTAAACTTATTCCAGCAAAGTTCTAACTGAACAGTGTTAACATTTGCAATGCCTCCTTTATTATATAGGACTTTGTCATTCTTGGTTAGTAAGACATGGCATCATTAAATCTACAGCTATGAGTTAATCAGGTTAACAGGAAGGATTATGGCACTGACCACTTAAAAAGCTGCTTTCTGTAGGACAGGGTTTGATTTGTTATATTCTATTTTGTTGACTGTGTGACTCTGAACAAATAGAAAGTGGCATTTTATTTTCAGTGGACTTACCTAGTTAGATATTAAATTAGGGAAAAAGGGTTTAACATTACATAACCATGTTCTTGTGAAAAAATATAAGCATTCTCAAAATAGGGTACAAAAGAACTTTCTGTTTTCTTAATTTTGGGGGGGGGGTTACAACAAAAAATATATGCTGTACTGCTGTATAAAAAATAATTTCCAGATGGTGTCATTGAATACCTAAGACTCTTTTGAAATAACCATCTTTCCTTCTTTAATTACATATTATAAATTAAAGGTAGTCACCTGGAGTAAATGGCTGAAGCCATAGTTTTATTTGTCACTTATAATGCCACATATTTGTTCTGTACTTGTGAACAAGAAAACAGGCTTGGAGTTATGATGTTTGACCCTACAACTAGCATCTAGTCACCTTACATCATCCCTTAGTGATACTTTTCGTATGGATCATTTGAGCAGCTTATCTCATTTCTTCTTTCCCAGCCATTTCTAAGTGGTTGCATTTGGCTCTCACCATCATACTCTGCCCCCAGTTCACCTTGATGAACACTGTGGAACTCGAGTTCCCTCCGCTTGCTATCAAACCACCCATACAGTAATGTCCACTGTTACTGAACTGCCTATACTACTGTATGACTGTCAATAATGATGTCTGTCTTAGTTCCCACTGCATGATAGAGAATGTGGAACAGGGAAAGGAATTTCAGTCTTTAGATCAAGTACCAGGAGCCATGTCACAGACAAGTGGTTAAAGAAGGTAATAGGGGCGTAACTGTAAAGCCCAAATCTTGTATGGTATGTCATAAACTTATTGCACAGGAAATGCATTCTGGGATTTGGAGAGGAAGTCTTAGCATATTAAAGTGATCTGTGGAGCCAGTACTGAGCTGGTGCAGGTTTGTCAAATTTGCCAGAGCAATCACTGATCAAGGTGAAAATATTATTAATTGCTTTGTTCATGGAATATGCCAAAATTGGGATGAATAATCATGGAACTTGGAAAGAATCTACTAAGGCTAATAAGAGTCAACTGGTATGGCAACTTGAGTTGCAGTGCTTTTAAGTGCAAATTTATGCAGTTTACATTAATCCGAACACAGAGAATGGATATAAGGGTGCCTGCAGCTAAAAAAGAGAAAGACCTTGAAATCATTATCACACCTGAAATGAGACAACAGTATCAACGTGTAAAAAGTTATGTCAAGGGCTGCATGGGTGCCTGAACCATAGAGCCAGGGGGAGGGGGAGCCACCCCAACTGTTACAGCTGCAAGACCTGTCTGGAAAAATGAATGAAGTGGAGTTTTCACGCTAATGTGGATTTGTGTGCGGAAGTTAAACTAACTAAACTAGCTGTTCTTGTTTTCTTATTGTTCTGTGTTACAGAACTTATACTGCCACTATTCTGTTGGTGCTGCCATAGCCAGCGTCATGCCGGTAAGGACAGTTTTGTTTTTTTATTTGCAGGAGTTATGCTGCTCGTGTGTGTGTGTGTGTGTGTGTGTGTGTGTGTGTGTGTGTGTGTGTGTGTGTGTGTGTGTGTGTGTGTGTGTGTGTGTGTGTGTGCGTGTGTGTGTGTGTGTGTGTGTGTGTGTGTGTGTGTGTGTGTGTGTGTGTGTGTGTGTGTGTGTGTGTGTGTGTGTAAATTGCCCCAGTTAGGTATACCTGGTGGTTAGTGTTACTCAGGCTCAAACAAGAGCCTGAATTCTCTACCCATGCCACCACTTGTGATTCAGGGAGTTGAGTCTATAGCTCTCCACTGTCACGATTTTCACAGAATGTTTGGCTCATACTTTGGTCTGTTCCTCTTAAAATTTGTGTTTTTCTGACTAATCAGTGAGAGCTGAATTCACTAAATAATGATAGATTTTTAAGTTTCAGCCTTTCTATTTTTCAGGAAACACATGGTAACTCAAAATACTTTATTTTAGCAACTTTCTAAGATTATACAAGCAATATTTAAAATGTGTCCCTTGTTTTGGGCATTTGCTCCCCCCAAATACATTTTGGCTTTTTCCAGATTTCTTGTGCTGTGAAGTTCAGAGATTTAGTTGATCGTCAAGTGGATTTTACAAGGAACTAAGAGCTTTAAGAGAAGAGAAGTTTAGTGCTACTTATGCTAAGTTGTTTGCATTGTTAGAAGCACAACAGGTAATATACTTGTGTTTGATACAGAAGGCTGTGGGTAATAATTCCAAAGTATGCAGATGGATCGCTGATATTGTACTGTGTTTCACTTTAATGGGAGTGGATGCTGCAGTCCTACGAATGTCCACCTTTGGAGGAGATACCTAGTAACTATGAACCCGTTATCAGCTTGCCATCCGTTCCCCATTGCAAAATTATTAGCTTATCATTTTTTAATGTAGCATAGGTAATTTATTCTTCAGGGGCAACAGGCACTTTATTTGTTGATGAAACAATGAAATATAAAGTTATTTGCTAGCAACAACCCCTTCATTAGTTACAGATCCCTTTAATGTGGAATTATTTAGATGACTGACTTCTACAGAGATTTTGTATATTTACTGATATTGGTGGATTGTAATGACAGAAGTTTGAGTGTTTTTTTTATGGTTGAAATTTTCTTAAATGGGTAGTTTTGTCATTATTGGTTGATACATTTTTTTGAATTGCTTACTAGAAGACTGTTCCAAACTACAAATTTAACTACACATTCTAACAAGTGGTGCTGTATTATACAAGGAATATAATTGAATACAGTCAGGAAGGTGAATCAAAGAACATATACACTTATGCTTTCTCACAGGATGCAGGAGATCAAAATAGTGAAGATACCAGTCACCAATGGAGTCCCCCAGGGTTCCGTACTGAGACTTTTTCTGTTTGGCATATACATCTCAAAAGTAAAAGGAAATACCAAAGGGCTTTGGCCGACTAAGTTTGAGATGACTGCAAGCTAGGAGCAGTTATTTTATCCCCAAATGACTTAACCATCATGCAGGAAGGTTTGCCCCAAACAATAATTGGTGCCAGAATCATTAATTGAAATTAAACTCCAAAAAAGACATTATTATATCCTTTGGGAAGTCATATACTCCAGGGAACTGCCAAATTGATAATGCACCCTGAGAACTGACACATTTCTTTTTTGTCATTTGGGAACTTGTGTGTACAGTAACCTAACTTTTGACCAACATGTGCCCAAAGTCATAAGAAAGTCTTTCTATATTGCACAGCTTATGAACAAATTGATTGTGACTAGATCTAGAAATGTTATTGTCCCCCTTTACAAAGCCCCCATTAGGTCAATCATTTTGTATAATGCCCACTTTGGCATGTATCTGTCCAGACCCATGCAAACTGGAGCACCCACAGAGATGCCTTACTAAAAGGATACAAATCCTAAACAACAGGTCTTGCATAGACCACCTCAAAGATTTATCACTATACTGAGTATCCTACAGAGTGCTTAGAGGTGACATGTCTGGCATACAAGGCATCCTCCAACCTATTACAGATGGATCTACAAAACATCATCAAGTCAAATGGCATCAGAAGTACTCAGTCCAGGTATCTAAACTGAATGTTGTGGATAGCTGGATATCTATCCAGAACAGACTATCCATTCAAGTAAAACAAAGCTCATCTCTGTCTGTACTCAAATGCAACTTGAATCTAAGGATGGCTGTACTCCAGGATTGCCCCTCGTGCCACAAATGGATAGAGGCAGTTCCTAAATGCTGCATCCCTTACATGGGTCCCCTCAAATTATCTATAGTATGATCACATTTATTTTCAGTAGGACTAATATACAGTTGTCAGCCAGGGGATAGGTAAAACCAATCAGGAAATGTTAATTCAAGCACCAAAATGGAAATTTGCTAAGCTTAAAATGTTCTCCAAGTGAACCAATGTTGTGGTAGTAAATAGTTTTTAAAAATTCCCCTTTTTAGATCACCAAGTGCCCCTGTCACCCCCCGCCCCTGTATTCAACAGCTTCCAGCACCTCTGAAGGGCTGACAATATCAGAGTGCTTCTCATGGAATGGAAACCACGGATGTCAGAATCAAAAAATCTTCAGAATTTGGTAGGAAAAGGAAATAAACTGGTAAAGAAAGTGCAGACAATGGTTACGGAAGTGCTATGGGGAAAAGAGAATCAACTGCCATGAGGAAGAGAAGTTGGAAATGTTTATTTTGTAGAGAATTTCATAGTATAGTCATAAATGGTGAGATTAAAGATATGAGGGGAACTAAATGTAAAATGCATAGTCTATATGTAAAGAAATGTAAAATGTATAGTGACAAAATAGTGAGAAGAAGGATGTCAGAGGAAAGAAATATAACTGGGATAGAACAGGATTCAGAACTGAAACAAAGAAAGACCAGTTCACAGAAGAAGTGATTGTCAAATGGAAGTAATTATCATGGGTGGTAATTATGGAACTTGGACAGGGAATAGCCTTAAATGGTCACTGATCACATTTAATACAAAAAGGAATGAAACAGAGGGCATGCTGCAAGGGACTAACTGCAGCATATGGACAGCTACTGAGCTGGTCAATCTGTGCCAGCAAAACTGTATATTTCTGAGTTCCTGCTTCTCACTTATGCAGTCTCCTTTCCTGATGTATGAGACAGCGAAGGCCATGACTTGGCTGCATTTAGCTGACAGGATTACCCACTAGCCAAACCATATTCTTACATCTGCACTTCATTATCTTTCCAAGTCCCTGTCCTTTCACTGAAATATGTTAGGAGCTATAGTCTATCTTTATTCCTTTGCTAATGTAAAAGAAATTTAAACTTTTAAATAGACATTCAGAACTCCATTATTTTATACATTTTCTTTATTTTGAAGTAGGTTCATCATTTTAGAAAAATCAGCTTATTTGGAGTCAGAAGTTCATTAAAAATGTCAGTGACGTAACTTCAAGCTATTTTAATAGCAAAATCAGTGCACTTTGATTATATGATGTGACTAAATTTTTACAACTGGAATTTGATCTTTACTTCTAATAGGTTCATAGGTGTATACTAGGCTAGCAACCACTAGGGACTTAAAATCTTATCCAAGCAATCCAAATATGATCCACAAATTTGATTTATATTTGATTTACTGGGGGTGATTTACTGACTGCGTCTGTACAGCAGAGACATAGGCATCAAACATGGGGTGAATTTCTGATTACACATCCATTAGCCCAAGTTGCATTTAAATATGGATAGGGAGGAACCCTGCTTCACATGGATGGGAGCCTGTTCCAGAGAATGGGAATTCTCTGAGAAACATAGCTGTCCCTCCAACATGTCCTACCTATGATGCAAGCAAAATGTAGGTCCTTTAATCTAGGTGTTCTGATGCTCTTTGTTTTGTGGATGTGCTGAAGATCCATCAAAACAGGGTCCAGGAATGCCTTATATTTCAGGCAAAGATCACTTCTCAGAAGTCTGTATAATACTGAGTAAAGTGACAGGGCTTTGAGGTGATCTGTGCAGGATATTGTGTTTATTCCTTATGTTCTTTTTGTAAATAACTTTTGTGGACATTCCAGTTGCTGCATGTGTCTGGTTAGGTACATACCGAAGAAAGCATTATACTATATGATGGGCCAGAAGAGGCCTGAGTACATTGGTATGATGATATTTCTGGACATAGATCTCATGTCTTTGTTTTTAAGTTGAGCATCATAGATGGATTTTCTTACTACTTTGGACACATGTTGGTCTAAGACTATGTTGCTATCTAAACAAGTTCCCGGATACCTCACTAGTGAATCAACTTTTAAGGATGTTTTATTGATGACATAGTTACCCAGGGTAGCAGACTTCCAACAAAGTACTATAATGCATTTCTTGGTATTGAGTTTTAAGCCATGGCTTTGGCCAAAAGCATTTGTCTGTGTTAGAGTTTCCTGAAGGGTGTTCTCATCATGGGGGGCGGGGGTTAACGACTGCTCCCAGTTAACATTCCTCTGTGAATTTGTCTAGCCAAACTCCTTTGACATTGGTTTTAACATCCAAGATGTAGATGCCAAAGAGAAGTGGACCCAGCAGAGACCCCTGGGGGACCCCATTGGTGACAGGCCTTTTTGTGGAGGTGGATTCACCTATTCTAACCTTCTGGTCCTATCAATGAGCCAGTTACATGTCCAGCATGTTATAAATGGGTTTATTCTTAGTTCTGTACGTTTTTTGACAATGCCTAAGTAAAGTATTGTATTAAACACCTTAGCCAGATCTAGGTAGGCAGCATGCACAGATTTCTCCTCATCCATTGCCATAGCTACCTTTTCAAAGAAATCAACCAGATTCAGTAAGCATGACCTTCCTTTGACCAAGCCAAACTGGGATGGACCCAGTGTCTGGGGGTCTGCTATGTCCTTGTTGATAATGTCCATGCTAATTCTTTCTATGGCTTTGCAAATAAAACTAATGAGAAATTGGTTATACAAGCAAAAATAGAAGCTGCGATCTTAACAAATCAGCAATTCTCAGATGACTCACAGTTATCTAATACTGTCAGTCTATCCAGATTTACGCAACATTTCTGTAAACTTTTTATGAAAAAGATGAATAGATTTTTATCTACTCTTTTATAAAAAATATCACCATTACTGTTAGCATTAGGTGCACTGAAAAGTATTGTGTTGTACTACGGTACTAGTTCTACTATGGCTACTTTAAGTACATTTGTCTGCTTGCTTCATATAGTGTACTGCACATCTGTCTATCTGTGAATTTCTCTAGCTACTGCCTGTCCATCTGCCAGTCTACACATTTATCTATCTACCATATGGCTATGTTGGTAGTTTCTGACAGCATACATTTCTTCTTTTGTATCATCTTGTCAGTCTGCCTCTCTATATAACCATGTTTCACAAACTTTAGATGCATGCATTTGTGCAATAATAACCATTCAAGAGACTGACAATTAATGTGTTCACTTTTATACAGATTAATCGTAAGGTAGTACAGATGTAATCTACTCAGTAAGGAGTTGAAATGGTAAACTTGGAATCAAAACCCCAGAGATAATCAAAATGAATTATACAGTCCAAAAACAGAAAACAAATATGCTACGTCACAAAAAGGATGAAAGGAGACATGCATAAAACACTTGTTGTTCTGTGTATTAGGATTCTCAGTTCACTAATCAGTGTTTATACATAGTTTAAAGCAAGAATGGATAAATATGTGCATACTGCAGATGAGTGTGCAAAATCTGAGGACGGGACTGGTTTATATTTATTAAAATAATGACATTTCATTCCATGAGCTGAATTCTTTCAATGTGATTGTTAAGTATAATTTTGTCATTACTGTGATTCTATAATTATTAGCATGTATAATCAAAATTAAAATAGTTTTATGTACACAACTCTGAATAATCCACACTAGTAGTATCATAATGAAATAAATATAATAACAAGTACAGCTTTTGTGACTTGGAATCCTGGCAAGACCATTAAAATCCAACAAATATTTGTGTCACTAGTATAGTATATATATGCAGTAAAGCATACATATAAAGCAAACAAAAAAAGCCACTGTGGCGCTTCTATGTGTACATAGAACAAAGAACTAAGAAATCCACATATGGAATGAGCACAACTTTTAATATAAAAAGTTATAATGTTTTTGTCACTAATTACATTGAAGGTTCAATTAGAGCAAACAGTTAATCACATGTTTTGTTAGTGCAATTTACAGTCACATGACAAAATCCACCAATCTCAATATATTAGGTTAAACCATTCATACATATTTATACCTAATAAAATGCAGTACAGATCTTCTAAAAAGTATTATTAGTAGAATATCTAAAACAGCTTTGCTGGAAGAATAAACACTTGATAACCATATTAAAAATGAATTTGTATATTAAATTATATTATTAAGTAGAAATAAGGCAATCAGTGCATCCTAAATTTCAGGGTATTGTTATACCAATGCATTCATTAAGTCCTGGTGAATAGCTAGTGCTTAAACATGTCTGCTACTACTTAATTCAGATGAGACATTAATCCAAGGTTCCAGCTACTTGAGTTTTTGGTAGTTCAAATGAATGTAAAAGATTCCACCTCACATATGAAAAAGAGTAGGGTTACTGTATGTTTATACAAGGAAAAAATACAGAAACTTTACACACATAAGTACAATAAGCTCAAAAAAAGAAACTCCAAATAGAAGAGACTACTTGAAAGATCAAGTGCATTTTTTTACCATTCCTTGTTGTTATAATTATGCCCTTAACTTGTAAAGTAGGCCTTCTTATTCTAAAACGTGTAATACGTACTTTAAATCTAATAAAAAGAAGAACATCACTAAGATAAATGAACTAGGTGGGCTGAAATGTAATAATTTAGCTATTTTGTTCCTTTAACTAAACATTGGAACTTCATCAGACTATATAACAAAGACAAGTAACTTGGCGTAAATGCTTTACTAAATAGTCATATGACGTATCAGCTGACACAACCAATTTTCCTTACATTTCTTATAAGAATGTCAGCTACATGTCTATTTTGGTACCAATACCTTCATACAGGAACTTTTGTTTAAAAAAACACATTGTCCCGGATACTTTGATCCAGCTGTTTAACTTGGTTACTCAACAAGTCTGTTTTCTCTTTATTAAGATTAATGAGAAACTGTAAAACAGAAGTATATGTCTTATTATATAATTGTACTAAATCACAACATATCTTGTCATTTTGTTAAATACCTTTGGGAACTTGTACACTCTAAGACTCTTAGGTATCAGTTGTAATATAACACAGTGCTCCAAATAATAATTGTCATGTTGAAGAGACTTTAACTTCAGTATTATATTCTCAAGGTCATACATTTTGGACCAAATGAGCATTACTTTTCACAAACCCAGTAAAGGTTCAAAATGGGCTATTAACAGGCTTAATTAGTTGTTCAATGGAAGAACCATGGTATATGGATGCATCAGCTATGACAGCACAATAATCACTTAACCCAAGTCCATCCACACTACTAAGTCGATGTTCTACACCTTCAGCTCCTCTACTGCTGACCATCTGTTGCAACATAACCTGGGCTCCATCCATTAAGGAAGAAAAGCCTGAGATTGAGTCACCAAATTGATAGGCACAAAGTGAATTGAAAGATTCATATTCCCATCTTCTTCATTATTTTTATCATTATTAGAAGTAGAGTAAATTCAAAATAAAATATCATTATCATAAAATATATAAATATTAATTGTAAATATTTCAAATGTGTTTTAGACTGCAAACTCCTTTGTAAACAAACTTAGGTATTAAACCTACAATATTTGCTAGACCTAGATAACAAGTGACCGTTTTCCATTTATCTTCAATAACATGTTTAATGTCAAGCAGATCTACACATGCTGGAACTGGAAAAGCCTTATAAAAAGATTTGTTATCATCTGCATTATCTCTAGGAATATGCAAGTTAATCAAAATTGGAAGACATTTTTACCCAACTATTAAGTTTCACATCTTCAATAATACATCCCAATCAATCACTAAAATAACCCATCTAAAAATAGTTCCTAAGTATTGTTACCTCAGACAAAAATACATTGTCATTGCTGATTAATCTGATCGGCCTAATAAACTGTCACTGGATAAAGTTACAATTTATATGATACATCTGTTGACTACTAAAATGTAAATAATTAACAGAAGTGTCTTTCCTGAATACATTGCTATCAAAACATTTATTGGTTTTATCTAACATTAAAATTAGATCTAAAAAATGTACTTATCACCAATGTCACTTTGAGTCTTGATGCACTTAACAAGCTTATGCTGCATGGAGTACGCTGATTACGCTCTGATATTCAGAAAAAACACAAATCAGTCAAGCACTAGAGTGGCATGAAACACAATCTTAACAAATGTTAAGCACCCGCTGCTAAAGTTGTTAAAGTCAGGTCATGGGCTAGGCAGTAAAATCTGTCAGTATAAATGACAATAGCAGAATAAAAGATTTGTTTCTGCCTATCAGTCACATGTCTCTGACTTCCCATTCTAAACTTAGGAAGTCAGTAAAATAACAGGATGTGTGTTCTCCAGATTTTCTAAATGATACGAAATCTAGACCTAAACATATGTCACAATTTGTCCAGAAATCATGGACTTTATGATGAACACATCCACATATGAGACAAAAATCTGAACATTCTGTGAGAATCGGGACAGTTGAGAGGCATGGAACGTAAGTGTAAACATTAGGGACTGTGCTACATTACCTTTCTGAAAGCACTCACTAAGTGTTTTATCTGATTTGAAAGTCAGTAAAACATGTAACATTTTTTTTCATTTTTACTGTAACTTGAAGTACATGGAGCAGATAAAGTTTCATAAACTAGAAAGAAATTTCATTGATAGTAACCTAACATTGTGTTCTTGACATGGACGCCAAGATCAGTGACTTATGCACAACGTGGTTAGCATCAGTAAATCCTTATAATCCTGTATATCTTTTTCCTGATTTTTAAACATGATTGTGGCACTTCATGCACTACAAATAAATTCCTAGTAAGATTTATTGTATTTGGCATAAAGTATAAGAAAATAGATGTCACACTGTAGTAAACAACTGCCTACTATGGAATGATCACTTTACTGCATCTTTATTTTCACAGATGCACAAATTATTCCAAATGTTTCCTACATGCACTAACTCCTTGTGGTATAACATAAAAAGTCACTGTACAGTTGGCATGTCTTTGCGATACTTTACACATCTGTAGTTTTCTCTCTAAAGCTGATAAATCAATCCACTGGTAGACAATGATTCATTAGATGTTTTACATGAGTTTTATTACAATATATTTGTGCCAAGCACTACACACCTTACTAAGAAGTTTATGCTGCTCCATCTTTCACTTGTTACCGTTAGTTACATTTATTTTTTTTATTTATTGCTTGACTAAGTGACTTAATGTGCTGCATTCTGGTTACTTTATAATAAAATCTGAGGCAGACTACAGAAAACATGTCAACTCAGTACAGAACTGTTTCTCTCCTATTATATGTCATCAGAAGACGAGGCTGTATAACATGGAATCAGGAGGTAACTGGACATTGGCTCAGCAAACAGTAAAGTAAAACATGAGTTTATTAAACATAATAAATATAGGTCTACTGAAATACCTAAAGTAAAAATTATACATTTTGGAATGAGAAAGATCACTGTACAAGATAAGGGCATGCTTATAAGAAAAATAATTTGTAATTAAAAAAAACTTTGCACTTGATCTTTTAAGCACTATTCCCACAGTCTTTTTTCCATAACAACTTTTCAAATACCTCAGAGTTAAAGAGCAATCTCAGAGTTTGTTATATAATATTCTAATTGAACTGCATAAACCTGCTCGTCCACCAGGCAAACATCTAATGTCCTTCTCTCTAGCATGCCACTGGAATCCCCCCCCTCCTCTCATTCGCACCACCAGCAGCCTCTCTTCACTCAAAACCTTACTTCACACACACCAAACTTAACTATGGGAACGCTCTTGCTCCCACCTCACATAATCTCCCTACACTATAGCTACTCTATATAGGCTGTAATCCATAATAGCCTCCCATTGTTTTCTACCCCTAATAAACTCTAGGAATTAGCATAACTCCTAGAATTGTACAATTTCAGTAGGGTAGAAATTAACTGCATGAATTAGCATAACTGTTAAAAAAGTAGACTGTTTCTGCTATTGCATTGTGCCAATATGTTAAACCGTTAAAACACTGACTGTTATTGCATTGTACTAATATGTGCACTCTACTAATATGTATTTTTCTGTTTGTTTAACTTTGCTTCATTTGTGCACATTACAATTCTTTAATAACTTACTCTTATGTTAAATCTGTAATTTGTAATTTTCTGGAGCTTTTCTCCTCAGGACTCCATTGAAAACGGGCTCGTCATGGCCCAATGGACTATCCTGGCAAACAAACTATAAATAAATACATAAATAATAATAGTTCATCACATTTGTTGATCCAGTGTATCCAAACTGCACTGGCAATAATTTTATCATAGTCTTCCCTCAATTGTTTATACAAGTTATGGTATTAGGTTCATAGGGTCATAGGTTTTTACTAGGTTAATAGCCACAATAGCCTTTTTAAGCCTTGCCATGCAAACCAAATCTCTTAGAAATTCTGGTACCCTTGATAAGTGTAAGCAGGGGACTGGGGGATGAAACATTTACAAGCAGGGTCCTGGGAGATGAATCATTTATAGGCTGCCTGTGTTCTTTGAGATATAGGTGACAAACCAGGGTTGAAATTTCTCTTCCCATTCCAATTGTCCAAGTTACACTTGAATTGAGTTAGGTAGGAACTCTGCTTCACATGGATGGGGAGTCTGTTCCATGGACAGGATAGTCTCTGGGATACATACCTGTCTATCCAGTAGGTCCCATTTATATCACAAACAAGATTTAAGTCTTTAGAATGGGTAATTATGGTGCTGTTTGTTTTGCATATATGCAGAAGGTCCATCAGTGTGGGGTCTGACAATGTCCTGTATGCCACATATAGATCTCCCCTCAAAGGACTATAGGAGTCAGAATATGGAGTTAGGGCCTTCAGGCAGTCTGGGCAGGATATGCTACTTATGAACAGTATTCTTTAAGTGAGGAACCTTTGTGAGCATTCAAACTGTGGGATTTGCCTTGTTTAGGTACCTACCAAAGGGGGCATTGTACTCACTGATAGCTCTGATGATTGTTGCATAGAGTGGAACAATGACCTCTTTGGACCTAGATGCCATACCTTTGTTTATAAGTTGCACAACATAGAATGATTTACTCAGTACTGTAGACCCATTATGGTCAAAGGCTAGAGTACTGTCTATGTTTGTCCCCAAGACCCTGAACTCTGGATCAACTATTAGGGGTATGTTGTCAATATGATAGTTCAAATAAAACAACCAAAATAATCACACCACTACGTGGTTTAAAATCCTTTTAACAAGCTCTCCTACATAAGCACATGTTTAGACATTTAGTAAAAAAAATACTCTAGGTAGTTTAAAAAGCAATAATAAAACACATACAAAAAATAAAAATAAAAGATACATCATTTTATAATTCTAAAATTTAATTTACACATATATACATATTATTTTATTTTATTTCATATAAATTCTAATATACAACACATATATATACACTATATTTTTATTTTACTATTACAATTTTACTAACCTCTATGTTGTTTCTAGTTTATTTAATAACTCTGGCAATTATCAATGCACCCCTCACTCACCCTTCAAAACATTGTTCACCACTCCTAACTTTAGATTATTCAAAGTTAAACAACGCAAATCAATAATATCCTTTATAAAAAATTTTTGTTATATTTTTTCATTTATTTCTATTTTATATAAAGGGCATTTTTTTGTATTTTTCTATTTATTGGTGACCCAGCATAACAAACACGTTCCTTGCTTCCCAGTGGTTTTACTATTAATGTGCACATTTTTGCTGTTACATGGAATTTATACAACTGTTTGTAGTTGGATGTTTTAAACACATAATCTGGATTTTTGTTTATGTTTTTAGCAACTACTAAATATGACATTAATAAGTACCCACTATATCTCCCCTAAGCTACATGTTTTTAAATTTTATTATACTATATATTATTTACTTTTTAAATAATTTATATATATATGTATATATTTATTAAATTTTTTATATAAATATATATATTTATATATGATTTGTTATGTAGAATTTTAGAAGGATATGTAAATTTTATATGTTATTTTTTTAATTGCTGGTTCTGATTTTATTATTGCTTTTAAACTACTTGTTATTTTAGAAACTGTGCTTTGTGCATTTAAATTAAATGTGAGATTGTGTGTGATAAGGGATGTGTAAATGAGCGTTTATTGAAAACTTTGCTCTTGGTCATTAGAACATTATTTTTATTGAGATTTTTGATAGTGAACTTTATTCCTGTGGTATATTGTTTCTTTAACTGACTGGAGGATTCGATTCAGACTTTTTCAGAACAGATTTTTTTGCAAATGGTTTCAGATGGTTTCATCTATAACTGAACTGTTACTAAAAAAAATAATCCATTGTTGCAAATAACAGATGTTGTTAAAAAATAAGAAGATGTGCTACAGGCAATGATACCAAGAACTGAATAAAATTGGGAGTAACATTGGAGAAAAATTAGAGCAAGAAAAACTTAAAACAAACAAAAGATGGAGATGGCAAAGGAAAACATTAAATTTGAAAAGAATAAATTTGTGGTGGATATTGTTGAACAATGTTTAAGATGTAAATGAATAGAGTGCCAAAAAGTTAAAGATTGGATAAAGATAATACAGGTTACAGGCGGACCTAACTCCTGGTCTTAATAGTGCAGTAAACCCTTTTCCTGTTAAAAAATAGAAAGTAAAAAAAATAAAAATGAAATATAATAAATATATATGTGTTATATATATATTTTTTATTATATATTTAGGTTTTATAGAGATTTTTATATGAATTTATATTTTATTTAAAATATGATGATTATGTGTATTATGTAGGCTTGTTCTGATCATGTGTGCTTTTTTACCCTCTATATAATAACATTTAAAATGTGATTGTATGTGCTGATGAAAGGATGTGCCCTGAAAGCATTAAAACTACGTTCTTGGTGATTATTTTGGTTGTTTTATTTGAACATTAAGTAGTGAACTGTTTCCTGGGTCAATATGATAGTTACCAGGAATGGATGACTTCCCAAAGGATACTGCTATGCATTTCTTGGCATTTAGTTTTAGTCCATGGTTCTGACAGCAGTTGTTTGTCCCTCTCAGCCCGACCTGGAGAACATTTGTGTAATTAGGTGATTCAATGACAAGTCCTAATCTGCAATCATCTGCAAATTTAGTCAGTGAGAGGACATTGACATTGACCTTGAATTTAAATAAGTAAATGATATAAATGGAGTGATCTGGGGATTGATGCATGAGGGACTCCTCAATTCTAACTTCCTGGGTCCTGTCTAAATGCCAATGAATATCCACCAGGTGACATAAGGATTTATATCTAACCTCTTGAGTTTGTCAGCAATGCCTGAGTGGGGTATTGCATTAAACATCTTGGCCAGGTCAAGGTAGGCAGTATGAAACATGCCCTGATTCATTGCTTTGGTGACCTTCTCAAAGAAGTCCAAGAGCTTGAGTAGGCATGACCTGCCTTTGAATAACAGATCAGCAGTTTAAAGCTGCGGTGGTGCAGCGGTAGTGCTGTCGCCTCACAGCAAGAGGTTCCTCCTGTTCGATTCTTGGCTGGAGCACCTTCTGTGTGGAGTCTGCATGTCCTCCCCGTGGTTGGGTGGTGTTCAAAAGACATGAGTGAATGGGCGTACCTTTGTTGAAGGTTGGGCGTTGGGCTGGTACCTTGGCACTGCAAAAATCTACTGCCAATCATTAGCAGACCGGAGTTCCGCTGTGGCAACCCCTAACCATGAAAAGCCAAAAGAACAACAACAAGTCTGCAGGAAATAATGTTCCTATGCTCCTTCTCTCACCAACAGCAAAACAAAAGCACTAATTCAAAGATGACTACTTAAAGGTAGAATCTAGGATCTCCAATAATTGTTGGTTTTGGACTAGATGCTGCAGTGTGCACTAAACAGTTACATATAGAAGAGGAGATAGCAATTTAACAGCTCAAATGGCTTAGTGGTAACTTGCTGCACCGATGGTGTGCAGGGTCTTGGGTTCAAGACTTGCAAGGGCTGGTTATTCTCTGCTGGACAGAGGCACAGGGAACTAATGGCTCTGCTGGACTGAGGCACAGGGAACTAATCTAAGGGGGCGGCAAAAGCCAACACATTCTGGCTAGGCTTATAGATGACCTCGGCCAGATAGCCTAGTACTTACCTATGAACCTACAAACCTATGAAGAGGATAGTCCCTAACTTTAAAAGAGCAAGATAGATTGTAAGGGGGTGAGCACGTAGTATTCCGGGTCTAAGGAGTACAGTGGAATGGCCAATAATTTTAAATAGCTGAAGAACAATGACTTCACAGAATGATAATTTTGTGTTTACTGACAATAGCTAATTAAAGAGGAGAGGAAAGGAAATACACGTTCAAATTAACACACACTGTAGGCAACTAGAGAGACCATTGAGTTTGAAAACACAACAGCACCAAGGTGGGTAAATTTATTTTGTGTGACTCACAAGAGACACAGCTCTCGCCTTTTTCTTAGTTTAAATATGCAATTGAAACAGGAATCCAATTAAAACACAGTGCAAAGAAAATACACCACACTTTTCAATATAGAAGAAGGCAGTGTAGCAATACAAAAACAAGAAAGTAAAAACAAGCTAACATTTTCATGACAGCAGACTATGAAATGTTTTATTTTGTCCCTTAAATACATAGTTTCATAGTTTCATAGTTTAGTACTAGGCTATCTTCCCTAGGGCATTTATAAGCCTAGCCACAGTGTGTGCGGCTTTCGCCACCCCATGCAATGGTACAAAAGTATACAGAATAGATTTATTTTACTGTGCCTCTGTCTAGTAGTGACACAGAGATGACCCCCGGGGTAAACCTACGATCTCCCATCCACATGTCAAGATTTCTCTTGAAGAGAGTCAGTGAGGGGCTCTGCCTAACATGAACTGGGATCCTGTTCCAGAGTGTGGGAAGCTTCTGAGTTATGAATCTGTCCCTCCAGCATGTCCTATTCATATTTGTGCTGAGGTTTAGATCTTTAGCTCTTGTGGTTCTGATGGATTTGGATTTTTTGAGCAGGAGCATGTTCATCAATTCCTGATTGGACATGGCCTTGTACGTCAGGCATAGATCACCTCTGAGTAGGCAATATGCTACTGAATAGAGCTGGAGTTTCTTTAGTCTGGCAGCATATGACATATGTTGGAGACCTTTGATCCTCTTGGTGAGGTACTTTTGGGGTCTCTCCAGCTGCTGCAGGTGCCGGGTGAGGTACATACCAAATGGGGCATTGTACTCAATCATGGGCCTGATAAGGGAGGAGTATAGGGGTACAATGACCTCCTTTGATCTGGATGTGAATCCCTTCATGATAAGGTGGGCAAGGTAGAAGGTCTTTCTAATCACTTTGGCAATGTGGGTGTCGAGTCAGAGGTCACTATCAACTTGGGTCCCCAGGTCTCTGATTACTTTTTCCATACTCAATGGGTACTGCCTATGTGATAATTTGTGGATACTTTGTTTTTCCCAAAGGGGATGACTATACATTTTTTGGCATTTAGTTTAAGGCCATGACTTCGGCACCAGTTGTCCATCTCAGTAAGCCTTTCTGTAGGATGCATGTGTCTGCTGATGTATCGACTATGGCACCTAGTTTGCAGTCAACTGCGAACTTTGTCAGCCACAACCCTCCCGTGTTTGCTTTCACATATGAGAAATAAATGCCGAACAAGAGGGGTCCCAGGACAGAGCCCTATGGGACACCACTTGTGACTGGCTTTGAGTCTGACATAGCTCCATCGATTTTGACTTTATGGGTTCTGTCCTTTAGCCAGTTTGCAACCCATCTTGTGACATATGGGTTTACATTTAAGCTGTTGAGCTTGTCTATGATGCCTGAGTGGGGTATTGTGTCGAAGGCTTTAGCCAAGTCCAGGTAGGCTGTATGGACTGCTTTGCCCTCATCAATGGCTCTAGTGACTGTTTCAAAAAAGTCAACCAGGTTCAAAAGGCAGGATCTGCCCTTTACAAAGCCGGACTGGATAGGATCAAGTGTCTGTAGGTCCCCGATGTCTCTGTTTATGAGTTCCATAATGATTCTTTCCATAGCTTTGCAGACCAGACTGGTTAAGCTTAATGGGGTGGTAGTTTCCAGGGTCTGTAGAGGAGCCTCCTTTGTGGAGTGGGACTACTGTTGCTGTTTGCCAGTGTTTAGGTACATATCCTGTAGTAAGGCTAAGGTTAAACAGCATTCTTATGTGCGGGTTTAGCTCCTCTTGGAGATTATGTAGCACACAACCCGGGATACCATCAGGTCCCATTGATGCTGTGTTTTAAGCTTTGCTGAAAGCGGATCTCACCTGGACATCTGAGATGGCAGGGAGGTTACATTCAGCTGGGATAACTATTTCTTCTTTTGGGGGTGAGGGAGGGGAGAAGTTTGCACTGAACCTGTCTGCCAGTATGTTGGCAATATCTGTGGGTTCAGTGTATTTTTTGTCGTTATGAACTAACTCTGAGCATATCTGAGGGTTTCTGCCCAGGTTTCTAACATAGCTGAAGAAGGCCTTGTGGTTATCTTTGGTGTCCTTAGCGATTTTTCTCTCAAAGTTGGCCTTGGATGTTTTTATGAGTGAACGTAGTTTTTTGCTAGTGCTGGTCAGAGATGCCTTCCCTTTATGGGATTTTGCTCTGTCTTGCAGTAGCTTCCTTCTTTTGTTATACAGTTTGTTTATGGCTGGAGTCCACCAGACAGGACGCCTGTCCTTGGTGGAGAGGATCTTGGTTTTATTTGGGATTGCATGATCCATGTATTCTTGGAGATGTCCGTAGAAAGCATTTGTGAAGGATTCAGCATTGTGGGATGTGGTTTCCTCTGGCCCAGGAGGTTTAATGGATACCATCTCAGTCTTGGGAAGTGTAAAGTCGGCTTTTGAGAAGTTTCTCACTGTAGTCTTTTGTGCTGGGGGTGGAGGTGGGATATGAATATCCAGGGTGATTAGTTTGTGGTGAGATCTCACTAGTGAGGGGTATACTTCTGGTATTGAGCATTTTGTCCCCATGTTTGTGATGATCAGGTCTAGTATATTTTCTCCCCTTGTGGGAGAGGTGACTAGCTGTTCCATTGCATTTGAGTTAATGAATCCCAGGAACCTTTGGGCTAGGGTGTTAGGGCTAGAATAATGCACCCAGTCTATGTTAGGGTAGTTGAAGTCTCCCAATATGATGGTATTTGGTGAGACATTCATATCCTCCAATGTCTTCAGGAAGGCTGAATGGGGTTCCTGAGATTGGGAGGGTGGTCTGTAACATGCTACCAGTTGTATAGCAGTTTTGCCTATGGTTAGTTGCACCTGGATGGTCTCCGATGCTTCATGTGTTGCCACTAACCTGGAGGTGTGGGTGTCCTTGATGAATATGGACACTCCCCCTCCCTTTGTGGTTTGGCCCGAGTTCTGGGGCCGAAATGCATGATACGAGGTATAGCCTGGTAGAGCTGGGGTGCTCTCAGGAGCCTTGAACCAGGTTTCAGTTACTGCACAGACATCAATGCTCTCCATACTGAGGAGTGCTTCGAGAGCCTGCATCTTGGGATTTAGACTTCTGGCGTTGAACAGCATCACCCTAAGTTTTTTTCCATTTTTGTTTTCTAAGGAGGTGGGTTTGTCATTCGAGCCTTGCCTAAAAAAGGCACTATAGGGGTGGCAAGAGCCTTAGCCAATATCCGGAAGCCCAGTGGTGACAGGTGCAAGCTATCCCTTGCGAAGTAGCATGGCTTGTCCAGCATGTCATCCCAAGCAGACAGACATTGGATCCCCCTAGAATGACACCAGTAATTGAGCCAATTATTAAAGCTGATCATCTTGTCCTTGTATTGTGGCATCATTCTTGGTGAGGGGAAGATGCTGCTCAGGGTCAGGGTCATACCAGCCTGGGCTACATAATCAGAGAGCTCCTCTATGTCTCTTTTCATGTAGTCCAGGGAGGTACGTCTCAGGTCATTCACACCGGCATGGACAATGACAGAGTCATATTTGTACTTGCTTTGGAGTGACCTGAGTGCATGTGTTATGTGGAGGATCCTAGCTCCCAACAGGCAGTTCACCGTTACCCTCTCCTTGTTCAGCCTGGTAAGCGGAACGTCAGTGTCTCTGACTATAGAGTCACCAATTACTAGTGTATCAGGCATGGTGTTTGGCCTTAAGGGCTGTGATTGTTTGACACACTGCTTTATTGAAGTATGTGTTAGATGTGTTATGTTTTGAGGGGGTGGATTTTTGGGTGTCTACTTTGGGAGCCTCTGTTGTTTTGGTATGTTTTTTATTAAAGCCTCCGAGTATGTCTTTGTGTTATTATGGGTTTGGTTTGCAATTGTGGTAGGTCTATGTGGGACTGGGTTTGCTGTGTGTGTAGTTACCTTCTCCTCCTGTCTGGTCTTGCCAGTCCTGAGTTGAGAGAGTTCAGCCTCCAGTTTGGCTATATAGTTGCATCTCTCACATGTATTTGTTTTTGTTGGGAGGAGGAGAGGGTTGTCTGTGTACATGAGACAATTGTAGCATTGTCTCAAGATTCCCAGATTAAGTAGCTGAACAGGAGAGGATGCCAGTAATCCACCACTTGACATGCTAGAATAGCATAAGGGAGTGCTGTGCCTTTAAGGGAAGTGGGTATTCACAGGGGTGGTAGGTGGATGTAGTGCTTACTTTAGTTTGAGTGCTTACTTAGAAGAGAGGTTTTGAGAACAAGTGCTAGCCTTATAATATAGCGAGTAGACTGATAATTCTAAGAGTAGAGCTTACTTAAGGCAAAATTTGAAGAGCAGACTTGGCAGAGCCAGAAAAAGTTTAACCTTGTTTAACCAGCGCTGCACTATGCGCACAATCGTGCAAAGCCATGGAAACACGGATTTTAAACAGGGAACTTCAAAAGAGCTGGAAATGGTCCGAAACAACCAATTACTACAAGCTCTTGTGCTGAGTTCACTCCTTCAGGGACAGCTAGGCTGCTCAAGGCTCCCCACTCCCACTGGTGAGCAAAGAAACTTCCTTCTATCCAAGTAAGGCAATGGACAACACAGGAACTACACCACAGTCCAGAATACAGCAAAGCCTGTATACTGGTCTAAACTAGTCGAGGAGAGGCGGGAAAACAAAGATATTTTTTTTTTTTGTTTTTGTGATAGAAAGTACACAGAAATGCAGGAAACAGTAATAAATCAGTTACACAGGCTCGCACACTTTAGTGGGCAGCCTCAACAGTTAAATTTAATACACAAACAAACTTTCGACCAATTTTCGACCAAATGTAACTTTAAGTGCAGATAATATATAATGCAACAAACAGCTAAACAAACAGTTTAAGCTTGTTCAAAGTAAGCAAGAGAAGGTATTTTAGGTAAAAAACAGCAAAAAATACTTAAATCTGGAAAGAAGTCGCTTTTCTCAGTTCTCTGTTGCTAGGACCACTCTGCAGGACCACGAGGAGCTGTTTCTGAGTAGTATAGCCAGAAAAAACGCTCAGAAGCGGATTTTAAACAGGGAACTTCAAAAGAGCTGGAAATGATCCAAAACAACCAATTACTACAAGCTTTTGTGCTGAGGTCACTCCTTCAGGGACAGATAGGCTGCTCAAGGCTCCTCTAGCATGGTTAGATTTGTAGCTCCACCCTCAGTTAACAGATAATCAGCCTTAATTGACCTGTTCTAATTTCTGTGTGACTCACAAGAGACACATCTCTGATTTCTGTCCTAGTTTAAATGTGCAGTTGAAAGCCGAATACAAGTTAAACACAATCTAATGATAATACACAACAATATAAAAAATAGAAAACAATAATGCAATACAAACTACAAGAAAGAAAAACAAACTAACCTTTCCTTCATGGCAGTCTTTGGCATAGGCTGTGTGAGCTTTTCCGCTTAAAAGCAAGGTTTACTTCCTAGCTCCATCCCCAGTTCACAGGTAATTAACCTTAATTAACCTGTTTTAGTTTCTGCGTGATTCACAAGAGACACCGCTCTTGTCCTGTTTCTAGTTTAAATATGCAATTGAAAGCAGACTACAATTAAAACACAGTCTAAAGAAAATGCACAACACTATTCTAAATAGAAGACAATGAAGCAATGCAGATTGCAAGAAGGCAAAAATAAACTAACCTTCCCTCACAACAACCTGTGGCAGAGTCTGAGTGAGCTTTTCCTGTAAAACCTTGAAATGTTTTATTTTACCCTTAAATACAAGGTTTAGTTCCTAGCTCTACTCTCAGTTCACAGGTAATTAACCTTAATTGACCTGTTCTATTTTCTGTGTGAATCACAAGAGACACAATTCTGTTTTCTTTCCTAGTTTAAATATGCAATTCAAAAAGGAATACCACTAAAATACAGTGTAAAGATGATGCAAATAGAAGAAATCAATGAGGTAATACAAGTTAAAAAAGCAACACAGCTTACCCTTTTCCTCACAACATTCTATGGCAGAGTCTGAGAGAGCTTTACAGTAAAACCCTTGAAAATGGTTTATTTTACCCCTTAAATAAAAAGGGGTAATTCAATAAGGGTCTATATTAAAATCGCAAAGAAGCATTACATTGAATGCCTCTTCACTGACACATAAAGACTGAATGCACTAAACCGCGAATGATCAAAACAGTGATTTCTTTCCCTGGGAAAGAAACTGCTAGTACCAAACACACACATACTATTTAAAATATAACTAAGTGGGGGGCTTCATCTCCCCATACCCCCTACACCCACCCAACTAAATACGCCAACTCTGAGATCGCACTACAGTGGGGTATAGAGAAATGCTACAGCTCAGGCCAAGCGACTTTTTTCCCTGGGAAAAGAATCACTGACCTGAGACTTCACTATTTTCAGACTTTGGTCTTTATGTGTTGCTGAAGAGGTGTTCGATGTAATGCCTGTTCACAATTTTAATATAGACCCATTCAATAAAACCTACACAGAGCAATTCTCCATGAAGTAATAATGTCGCGGCCTGAACACAAAATATGGCCACCAAGCAATCCAGGAAACAGAGTGGGTTTATATCACATTATTGAAATTCCAAAATATCGAACACCAGAAGCTCAAACTTGGAATTTCGAAATGTGATATAACCGGCAGGTCAGAACAGCGAATTTTTTCCCAGGGGAAAAAAATTCGCTGATCCGAGAAAACACACACACAACACAAAAGCACAAAAATAAATAATCCACACACATACACTTAACAAAACCCTACTTCTAATTCTGTACTAAACCGTACATACACTGCTATCTAACTACTTACCTTAACCCAAACCCTAACCCTAAGGTCTGTAACTATTGCACACTCACCTTACCTGCTCCCTAACTTTAAGGCCCCTAACTATCGTGCACTCACCTTACCCGCTCCTTAGCTCTAAGGTCCCTAACTATCGCACACTCACTTTACCCACTCCCTAACCCTAAGATCCCTAACTATCACACACTCACCTTACCCGCTCCCTAACCCTAAGGACCCTAACTACCGCGCATTCACCTTATCCACTCCCTAACCCTAAGGTCCCTAACTATCGCACACTCACCTTACCCGCTCCCTAACTCTAAGGCCCCTAACTATTGCACACTCACCTTATCCGCTCCCTTACCCTAATGTCCCTAACTCTCCCACACTCACCTTAACCAAGTCCATTCGCACACTTACCTTAACCCAGTCTGTAAAATTCGCACCAAAGTGGAGAAAATAGTGAAGCCACAGAAACGGCCCTCTGAAGTCATTACCTAGAAAAGAATTTGATTTTCTGCACCTTCGCTATTTTCAGCGCTCACTGTTTTTGGTTCAATATTAGAACATTCGATGTTTTAAAACTTTGATGTTCTAATATAGACCCAACAGAGCTGGGGGCGTACACAAGAATACGGACACAATGTGAGCATGGAGGTGTTTGCAGAATGCAAATCACCTTGTCTTCTGGTGAAAAACATGCAAATGAGGTGATTTTTGCATCCGTTCAGGTGCTGTGTCTTAGGAAAAATGTACAAGATTACTAACCATGTACGGGACTACAAAATTGAAACAGGGGATGAAACAGCCCAAATAAAAGGTTGTACATGTGACAGTAGCCATGCAAATATCCAAATCTATGGCCATTGAGACAAAAAAAGTAATGCAATATATCAAAAATCAATCTTTTTTTTTAATACATATGCCATGTTTAAGTGACACGCAGCGATGTGCAAACATGCTATTTTGCAAAAAAAATAAATAAAATAAAATGAGTAAAATATGAAATATAAAGGTATGCAAGTCATTGCATTATAGTGCCCAGCATGCAGGGTCATACAATGGCCGGTTATAGTGGTAGCTAAGGAGCTAGGGCTTGGTGTAGTGCTGTATCCAGGGCATACGCAATTAGGTTTATGTAAATGAGACAGGTTTATTGACTCACAAGAAGGACCACCATGTCTGTAGGTGCTAACTGCGGAATGGTTAGAACTGTGTTGGTGTAGGCAGAACAAATAGGTACCACGAAAAGGATGTGTGTCACTGCATGTTTCAGAAGATTGGAGCTTAGTAGTGCCTGTTTGTGCTCAGCTAAGCATATCCAAGTATAGAGGCATGTCTGGGTTGCTCAGCTATACTTAGCCTTGCTGCGAGTGTTTTAGTTGGTGAAATAAAAAAAAAAAACAACACAAATAAAAGCAAATAGCTTGGAAAAGCCAATCAAGTCTGTTCCACTGACACTGGCCCATTCAAACCCCTCAGTAATATAGCTGGCAGGTGGAATGTATCATAGTCAGCCAATCACACAGGCTGCATCTGTAGCACACCAGCATAAAGTATGCATACACCCTTCAGTCTGATTTTTCCCACATACTCTGCACCATTGGAGTACACACTTGGGAATTTTAACTGACAAAATGATAGGGACTGCGGCTGCTTTGCTACATCTGTATACACTACAGGCTGAAGTCAGTGATGATGATGATGCTGACAGTAGGCCCAGACTGAGGAGAAGAGTGTTCAGGCCCAGGGTAACCTTTTAGCGGCTACATGAGCTGGAGATTGTAGAGCACTACGGGGTGGAAAGGGATATACTACAGGAACTCACTGAGCTTTGCCACCCTCATCTCAGACCCAGAGCCAATAGTAGGGAACCCATCCCAGTGGAAACAAAGGTATGTGTAGCCTTAAGAATACTAGCTACAGGTACTTTCCAAAGACCTACTGAGGACATCATGGGGTCTCACAGGTATCTACATCCAGAGTACTCCACCAGTTCCTGGATGTCATGCTAACACATGCCAGTGAGCACATTTATTTTCCCAACACCCCTGAGGAGAGGACCAGCAATATGTGTCTCTCTTAGGTCATAGGTTCATAAGTGTGTACTAGACTAATGGCCCTGGAACCTTTACAAGCCTAGCCCATAGAAGTGCCCTGGCATCGTGCCCCCCCCCCCCAACATTAGTTCCCAGTGCCTCTATCAAGTAGAGCCACTGGAGTGATCCCCAGGGTGAACTTTCTATTTCCCATCCACTCATCAAGATTTCTCTTGAAGAGGGCCAGTGAGGTGCTCTGCTTGACATGTATGGGAAGTCTATTCCAGAACATGGGCAGTCTCTGGGCTATGAACCTGTCCCTCCAGCATGCTCTGTTGATTGTGGTAATGAGGCTGAGGTCCATGAAGTGTGTGGTGTGGATGGATTAGGATTTCTTTAGGCGTAGCATTTCTGACAGAGCTGAGTCAGACATGGCTTTGTAAGTCAAGCAGAAATCGCCACTTAGTAGATGATATGAGACAGAGAATAGCTGGAGCGTTTTGAGTCTGT
Organism: Protopterus annectens; assembly: GCF_019279795.1. Lineage (NCBI taxonomy): Eukaryota > Metazoa > Chordata > Ceratodontiformes > Protopteridae > Protopterus > Protopterus annectens. The sequence goes on along the minus strand of NC_056726.1, from coordinate 1,020,108,758 downwards.
CCATGTACGACATGTGTTTAAGGCCTAGGATCCTCTTTGTGAGGTACTTTTGTGGCCTTTCCAGCTGTTGCATGTGTCTAGTGAGGTACATGCCAAATGGGGTATTATACTTGATGATTGGCCTAATGAGGGAAGAGTAGAGAGAGAGAAAGAGAGAGATGATGACCTCCTTCCTCCTGGATGCAAAACCCTTGGTAATGAGATGTGCCAGACAGAAGGACATTCTGACCACAGTAGCAATGTGGTGGTCGAAGGAGAGGTTGCTGTCAACCTGTGTCCCCAGATCTCTTATAACATCTTCAGTGTTCAGTGGGCTCCCATCAATTTGGTAATTAGTGGGAACTAAGTTTTCCCCAAAGGGGATGATGACACATTTTTTGGTATTATGCTTAAGGCCATGGTTTCAACACCAGTCATTGGTCTCAGTGAGGCCTTTCTGTTGGACGTTTACATCACTTGGGGAGTTAATAATGGCTCCCAGCTTGCAGTCATCTGCAAACTTCATCAGCCAGATTCCCTTCATGTTGGCCTGGACTTCTAAGAAGTAGATACCAAACAAGAGAGGACCCAGGACTGATCCCTGTAGGACTCCACTCATGACTGGTCATCAGTCTGATTTGGAGTCCGCTACTTTTACTCTGTGGGTTCTCTCTGTGAGCCAATTTGCAACCCACCTAGTAATATAGGGGTTCATGCCTAGTTTGTTGAATTTATCAATACTTCCTGAGTGAGGAATGGTATCAAAGGCCTTGGCCAGACCACAGCTCTGGCGACTGACTCAGAAAAGTCAACAAGGATGAGCAGGTGTGATCTACCTTTCACAAAACCAAATTTCATGGGATCTAGAGTTTGGAGATTCCCTATATTTTTGTTAATTAGGTCCATGATGATGCACTCCATAGGCTTACATATCAGACTCGTCAGCCTAATGGGGCAATAATTCCCAGAGTTTGTAATCGTTCCCCTTTTATGGAGAGGGATGACTGTATCAATGTGCCTTTTGGAAGGGTGAAAGCCTGAGGTGAGGCTGCAATTGAACAGGGAACACAGATGTGGTGCCATTTCACTTTGTAGTTCATGTAGAACACATTCAGGGATATTGTCGAGTCTCATGGCAGCTGTATTCTTGGCCTTGGACAATGCAGCTTTAACCTGTGCTACAGTAATGCTGGGTGCCTGGCATTCCTCCGGTATTGTAGTGGTCCTTTGGGGGGGGGGGTAAAGTTGGCACTGAATCTGTCAGCCAGTATGTTGGCAATATCTGTTGTCTCAGTATAGAAGATACCATTGTGCAGTAACTCAGAGCAAACCTGGGTACTTCCGTGGAGATTTTTGATATAACTATAGAAGGCTTTGTGGTTGTTTTTAGTGTCTGCTGCAATTCTGCCTTCATAACTGGCTTTAGAGGTTTTGATGAAGGATCTCAACTTTTTGTTGAGGCTAATAAGGGAGTTTTTCCACTCTTGGGACTTCACCTTTTCCTGCAACAGTTTCTTTCTTCTGTTATAGAGTTTATTAATGGCAGGGGACCACCAGATTGGCTTCCTATTTTTGGAGGAAAGCATCTTGGTTATGTTGGTGTTAGAAAAATATGTATTAATGTGTGTATTAGTAATATGCTTAGTGCATTCAGAGCCTAAAAGAGTTAACACATTTATTATATTTCATACTGCATAAATCTGTACAAACTGCAGTTGCTTGCTGACCTTGTATTGTCAGCTAAATCTTGCTTGTGCCTTGGAAATTTACTGAGAAGCAGATGATTTCTGCTTGCATTAGGAAAATAATGAATAGAACAATACTGCTTATATGAAACTCAGACAAGAGGTTCCACTGTGCTATGAGAGCATACACAGCTGTAGAAGTAACAGATAATTAGGACAAAGCCTGCTTGAAAATATGAACTGCAATCAGCATTTGCTTGTATCTGTATTAGAAGAGTACCTTGAAATGTAACACTGTACAATAGAGGCTTGTAAGCGAAGTACTGGTCATCAAGGCCAGGTTGTTTTTCTAAAAAGTTTCTCACAAATCTAGTCATGTCAGCAGAAAATCTGAAGTAACACCTGCTGTAGTACAATGCTTAAAGTTGTGTTTGATTACTTCAGCTTAGAAGGCCATGTCTTGTAAAACAGTATAAGAATGAACATACTTACATGTTTTTGTCTCCTTGCAGCAAGTAAATTAAAGTGCCTTAACTGAACCTTACGTGTATTGGTCTTTGAAGTTTTTTCCTTTGACAGTTGGGTATGGTTAGTTCCATGCATTTATGTACGTGTTCGTACAGTGCACTGGTGTATGATTCGGCAGTCATGCATCTATTTTCCATTGACATGGGTGCTGTGAAGTTAGCTAGCTCTGTTTTTAGGAGCCCAAAGTCAGCTTTCACTGTGTAACACACTAACCAGAGGTACTGGGTGCCATAGACTGCACTCATGTGCACATCAAAGCACCACCCAGTGAGGAGGATAGAGTCTACATCAACTGCAAGAGGTACCACTCCATCAACTGCCAGGCTGTGTGCAATGCTCAGGGCATTATCATCAATGTGTGTGCTGCAGCCCTGGCAGTTATCACGACTCCCAAATCTGACATGCATCACAGCTGTACCAGGCATTTGTCAGGGGAGACATCCCGAGTTGCCATCTACTGGGGGATGCTGGCTACATACTGGAACCGAGGATGATGACACCCATCAGAAATGCACACATATCCACTGAAGAAAGCCATAATGAGGCACACACACAATCTAGGAACATTGTAGAGTGTGTGTGTTTGGGCTGCTCTAGTCACGGATCCACTGCTGCAACATATCTGGTGAAGCCCTGCAGTACTCTCCAGCCACATGTGCACACATGTTCATAGTATGTGCTATGCTACACAGTATGATCCTGCGGAAACAGCTGCAGCAGGAACATCACAGGGAATGGACACACATCACCCCACCATTGCCAAGGTCACCACAGGCACAGGGGGACTTGGAGGAACTTCCTCTGCCTGTCCCTGTAGGCAGGTGTAGGCATGCCCTCTATGCCCTGGCCTTGGCAAAGAAGCAATGCATAGCACATTCACTGACATCTTTTCAGGCTTGTTGGCTGTTGGTGAAGCACCCACCAAGAGGAGAAAACGCTGAGAGAAGAAAGGAGCCACTTTTGAGATTTTAAGTATTTTTTCTCTGTTTATTTGCTAAGTTTTTCTGCATAGCTGCCTATTTTGAGCATTTTCTGGCTTGTTAAACTTGATTTCTGCATTAGTAACTGTATTTAGAGCACAACCTAGAGCTGTTTACTGAATTTCCTGTTTGCACTTAAAATTATTTTTTTCTCAAAACTTGCATTTTATCTGTCTTTGGCCTAGCACTCTTGTGTGGGGTCATTTACTGCTCTGTTATAACTTGTTGATACTTGTGAACCTCTGCTATCTCTGAAAAAAACAAAAAAAATCTTGCTTTTTTCCCACTTTTCTGAGATTTAAAAAAGTTCAGTTACAGGCTTGCTGTTCTTGAACTGTTTGTAAGTTTCTTGGTGGCCATTTTTTGCTTGGGCTAAAGGGAAGTCTCTCTGTTGATCAGTGGCAATAAAAAACATTGAGCAGCCTGCCTGCCCCTGTGGGAGTGGTTATTGACGTGAAACTGTAGTTTTATTGGCCATTTTGGGTCAATTCCAAACTCCTTCATCTTCCTCTCTTAAGACCCTCTTTTGAGCGGTTTTGCGCGGTTTTGTGCATAGCGCAACAGCGGGCAGCACCGCCTAATTGGGTTTAAACTATTCCTGGCTCCACAAAGTCTGCTCTTCACTTTTTCCCTTCGAACTGCTCTGTCTCTCAATTTAAACACCATATTCTCATTCTAAGGCCCTTCACTGGTCCAATTAACTAATCCTACAAGTTAGCACTATTAAACCATAAGCACTACTTACTCTTATACTCTCTACGATTACCCTGTCCTCTATTGGTCAGTCTTAAATTCAGTTTCCCTATATTACTCTAGCATGTCCACAGGTCAGTCAAATATATGTGAGAGATGTAACTATTTAGCCAAACTGGAGGCTGAGCTCTCTCATCTCAAAACTGGTGCAACCAGTCAGGAGGAGAAGGTAACCTCACACAACACAATTCCAGTATCACATAGTCCCACCACATCAGTGAACCAAACACATAAATACACAAAAACGTACTCGGAGGCTCTAAATAAAAAACTACCTAAGCAACAGAGACCTCCAAAGCAGACATCCAAGCAAACGCTACTTCAAAACAAAACACGCACAACACATAGCTCACAAAGTCAGTGTGCCAAGCAGCCACAGCCCTTAAGGCTGAATAAAACACCTGATACTCTTGTAATAGGTGACTCTATTGTCAGACACACTGATGTCCCGCTCACCAGGCTGAATAAAGGGAAGGTCATGGTGAGCTGCCTGTCGGGTGCTAGGATCCGCCACATAATGCAAGCACTCAGATCACTGCAAAGCAAATACAAATATGACTCAGTCATTGTACATGCTGGTGTGAATGACCTGAGACATACCTCCCTGGACTACATGAAAAGAGACATAGAGGAGCTCTCTGATCATGTAGCCCAGGCTGGTATGACCCTGACCTTGAGCAGCATCTTACCCTCACCTAGAATGATGCCACAGTACAAAGACAAAATGATCGATTTTAACAATTGGCTAAAATTTTGGTGTCATTCAAAGGGGATCCAGTGTCTGTCAGCCTGGGATGACATGCTCGACAAGCCACGTTGCTTCACTAGGGACGGCTTGCACCTGTCACCACTGGGCTTCCGGATATTGGCAAAGGCTCTTGCCACCCCCATAGTGCCTTTTTTAGGTAAGGCTCAAATGTCAAACCCAACCAACCAAGAGTCAGGAAATCCTTCTATGTGGCACACCTCATCACGAAGGGCTTTTCATCCAGAAAAAAGGAGGTCATTGTCCCACTGTACTCATCCCTCATTAGACCCATTATAGAATACAACGCCCCATTTGGTATGTACCTCTCAAGACATCTGCAACAACTGGAAAGGCCTCAAAAATACCTCACTAAAAGAATCACAGGCCTAAAGCAGATGCCCTACGCTGACTGCCTTAAAAAACGCCAGCTATACTCTGTCGCATATCGTCTACTCAGAGGCAATCTCTGCTTAACATACAAGGCCATGCCAAACCCAGAGCTGTTGGACATGCTACACTTAAAGAAATCCCAATCCCTCAGAGCTACATGCTCCAGGGATCTAAACCTTGTCATCACAATAAACAAAATATGCTGGAGGGATAGGTTCCTGACCCAGAGACTCCCCAGACTCTGGAATAGATTGCCCATACATGTCAAGCAGAGTGCCTCTTTGGACCTCTTCAAGAGGAACCTTGACAATTGGATGGGAGAAAGGAAATTCACCCCAGGGATCACGTCAGTCGCCCTGCTAGACAGGGGTCCAGGAAAGTAAAAAATGTGGGAAGAAATAGCCAGGGAATTGTTATGGCTAGGCTTGTATAGGCCCTAGGGCTGATAGCCTAGTACCAACCTATGAACCTATGAACCCATAGACAGCACAAGGAACAAGGAACTAAGGGTAATGCTGCTTAACGCCAGAAGTCTTAACCTCAAGATGCACGCACTCGAAGCTCTCCTCAGTATGGAGAACATCGACATCTGTGCAGTGACAGAAACCTGGTTCAAGGCTCCAGAGAGCACCCCAGCACTACCAGGCTATACCTCATATCATGCTTTTCGGCCCCAAAACCCAGACCGAACCACAAAAGGAGGGGGAGTTTCCATATTTATCAAGGATATCCACACCTCCAGGTTAGTGGCATTGCACGAAGTATCGGAGACCATCCATGTGCAACTAACAGTGGGCAAGACTGCTTTTCAGTCTATAGCATCCTACAGACCACCCTCTCAAAGTCAGGAATCCCATTCGGCTTTCCTGAAAACATTGGAGAACATGAAGATCTCTCCAAACACCATTATATTGGGTGACTTCAACTACCCAAACATTGACTGGGAGCACTACTCAAGCCCCAGCACCTTAGCCCAAAGGTTCCTGGAAATTATAAACTCAAATGCTATGGAACAACTAGTCAGTACTCCCACAAGAAGGGACAACATACTAGACCTGATCATTACCAACATGGGGACTCTGTGCTCCACACCAGAAGTATATCCCTCATTGGTAAGATCAGACCATAAATTAATTTAACTGGATGTCCACATCCCGACCCCACCCCCAGCCCAGAAAACCACAGTGAAAAATGTCTCAAAAGCGAACTTCTCACTTCTCAAAACTGAAGTGGAATCTTTCAAGGCCCCAGGGCCAGTGGAAACTATGGCCCAAACTGCAGAATCCTATATAAACGCATTCTACGGACATCTCCAGGAATGCATGGATCATGCTATCCCAAACAAAACCAAGACCCAATCATCCAAAGGCAGGTGTCCAGTCTGGTGGACCCCTGCCATAAATAAACGGTACAACAGAAGGAGGAAGCTACTACATGATAGAGCAAAATCCCTAATAGGGAAGGCATCTCTGATCAGTACTAGCAAAACATTACGAAACCTCATAAAATCCTCCAAGGCCAGCTTTGAGAGAAAAATTGCACAGGACACCAAAGACAATCATAAGGCTTTTTTCAGCTATGTTAGGAACCTGGGATGCAACTCCCAGACTTGTTCTGAGTTGATTCTAAATGACAAAAAATACACTGAACCCACAGACCTCACCAATATCCTGGCAGACAGGTTCAGTGCAAACTTCTCCACCCCCCCCCCCCCCAAAAGAGAAAGTATCTATCTCGGCAGAGGGCTGCCTCCCAAACATCTCTGATGCTCAGGTGAAGGCTGCCCTCTCCAAAGCAAAAAACACTGCTTCCATGGGACCAGATGGCATCCCAGGTTGCGTCCTACATGAACTCGAAGAGGAACTAATCCCTCAAATAAAACAGCTATACAGTCTCAGCCTCACTACAGGATATGTGCCCACAGAATGTCGTACAGCAACAGTGGTCCCACTCCACAGAGGTGGAGCCTCTACGGACCCTGGAAACTATTGCCTCATAAGCCTGACTAGCTTAGCCTGCAAGGCTATGGAGAGGATCATCATGGAGCTCATAAACAAAGACATTGGGGACCTACAGACACTAGATCCTACCCAGTTTGGCTTTGTCAAGGGCAGATCCTGCCTTTTGAACTTGGTTGACTTCTTCAAAACAGTCACCAAAGCCATAGATGAAGGGTAGGTAGTCCACATAGCCTATCTGGACCTTGCAAAGGCATTTGACACAGTACCCCACTCGGGCATCATAGATAAGCTATCCAGCTTAAATATAAACCCCTATGTCACAAGATGGGTCGCAAACTGGATCAAAGACAGAACCCACAGAGTGAGAGTTGCTGGAGCCATGTCAGACTCAAAACCGGTCACAAGTGGCGTCCCACAGGGTTCTGTCCTGGGACCACTCTTGTTCGGTATATACTTTTCCAAGGTACAGGCAAACTTGGGGGGACTATGGCTCACCAAGTTCACAGACGACTGCAAACTGGGCACCATAATCGACTCTCCAGCTGACACAAACATCCTTCAAAAAGGTCTCACAGAGACAGATAACTGGTGCCAGCGCCATGGTTTAAAGCTAAATGCCAAAAAATGTATAGTCATACCCTTTGGCAAAAACAATGTGCCCACAAATTACCACATAGGCGGAAACCCATTAAGTACAGAGAAAGTCATTAGGGACCTGGGGACCCAAGTTGATAGCAATCTCTCCTTTGAAAACCACATTGCCAAAGTGGTTAGAAAGACCTTCTACATAGCCCACCTCATCACGAAGCGTTTCACATCTAGATCAAGAGAGGTAATCATGCCCCTTTATTCATCCCTCATCAGGCCCATCATAGAATACAACGCCCCTTTTGGGATGTACCTTACCCGACACCTGCAGCAATTAGAAAGACCCCAAAGGTATCTCACCAAGAGGATCAAGGGTCTCAAACAGATGCCATATGCTGCTCGGTTAAAAAAACTCCAGCTCTACTCAGTTGCATACCGCCTACTTCGAGGCGATCTATGCCTGACATACAAAGCTATGTCAAATCCAGAATTAATGGACATGCTCCATCTCAGTAAATCTAAATCCCTTAGAGCCACACGCTCAAGGGACTTGAACCTCAGCACAGAAATAAATAGAACTTGCTGGAGGGACAGGTTCATAACCCAGAGGCTCCCTTCGCTCTGGAATAGAATTCCAGTTCAAGTGAGGCAGAGCACCTCACTGAATCTCTTCAAGAAGAATCTCGATAGGTGGATGGGGGATCGTAGGTTTGTCCCAGGGATTACTCCCGTGTCACTATTAGACAGAGGCACAGTAAACTAAACCTTAAAAAGGGCACAGTATACTCAAATCAAGGGGTGGTGAAAGCCATACAGAATCGGGCTAGGCTTATAATTGCCCCAGGACAGATAGCCTAGTATGAACCTATGAACCTATGAACCCTAGGGACTCAAGGGCTGACACCTCAATCTGACTCACATACACAGTAAAAAGGATGCCAGCTACATCACACTACATGTACCTTACCTTGTATAGGCTGTGTACTGTGTGCATCCAACAGAGTCAGCCCTGAAGCACTGTCCTCTCAACTACTGCAGGCACTAGGTAAGTCACTCTTCTTAACAACAAATTAATGGGGTAATAGACTGCGGTAATATATCTATGGTATTGCTTCATGTATGCAAGGGAATGGAGTGGGCTACTGGGATAGCAGCAGACAACTGACAGCTATGTGGGAGAACAGGAACTCTCTGCCAAATAATGGCTGCCCCGGGATATGCAGTAGGCCCCAAGCCAGCAAAACCCACTGCACTATGTGAGGGACATACAAACAATAGGGTCATAAGACAGTTGCATACATGCCAATGTTTCATTCCAAAACAAAAAAACAAGTAATCTCTGTGGTATCCCCAGACCTCCCAACTGCACCGAATTACTCGGTTTTTACCGAGTTTGGGGGTTCAAATGAAGGGGTGCCACGATTCCCGAGTGGCATCCCTTCATTTCCGATTTATTCTTAGCATTTTTAATGTTTTTTTAATTTTCTCGCTGACGGGGCTGATGTCATCACGTGCGCAATGACATCAGCTCTGTCAGGGTTACCAGCCTATCAGAATTGAGCTCCTTGGAGCGTTATGCATGCAGAGCTCAAATGCAAGTAGGCGTGAATGGCCGATTTGCAAATGTGAGCAGGATATAGTACTTGTTACGGAATGGAGAGTATTATGTCAGGGAGCAGCAGAAATGAATGGATTTTTATGCCGTGGTACTGATGGAGCGAACGGACAGCAGCAGAAGTTACTGAATGTCGACTCGGGCCGGGGCCGGAACGAACAGATGGATTGGCAGCAGCAGCACTGAACTTTGTGTGGTGGAATTTGGAAAACAGCACATAGGTAAGTGTGTGTGTGTGTGTGTGTGTAGAGCTTTATGCGAGTGGAGCTGAAAGGAAGGACTGTCTGAGGCGAGGCCTGGGCTGCTGTTCAGAGCTTCAGATGCAGAGTTTTATGCGAGCGGATTGCTTCAGGTAGGAAATGTGTGTTTGTGTGTGTGTGCAGGGTTTTATGCGAGTGGGGTACTTCAGTTAGGAAGTGTGTGTTTGTGTGTGTGCAGAGTTTTATGCAAGCGGGGTGCTTCAGTTAGGCAGTGTGTGTTTGTGTGTGCGCAGAGTTTTATGCAAGCGGGGTACTTCATTTAGGAAGTGTGTGTTTGTGTGTGTGTGCAGAGTTTTATGCAAGCGGGGTACTTCAGTTAGGAAATTTGTGTTTGTGTGTGTGCAGAGTTTTATGCGAGCAGGGTACTGTGTGTGTTTGTGTGCAGAGTTTTAAGCGAGCGGGGTACTTCAGTTAAGAAGTGGTGTGTTTGTGTGTGTGCAGAGTTTTATGCGAGCGGGGCACTGTGTGTAACTGTGCAGAGTTTTATGCGAGCGGGGTATTTCAGTTAGGAAGTGTGTGTGTGTGTGTGTGTGTGTGTGTGTGTGTGTGTGTGTGTGTGTGTGTGTGTGTGTGTGTGTGTGTAGAGTTTTGTGCGAGCGGGCCCACCGTAGGGTCAGAACATTGGTAGAGGGGATCCCAGTCTATGTGTGGTACTCCTGACATATTTATTGTGCTAGTCATGTACAGAGGGACTTTAGGTGCCCCATATGTCCATATTGAAGTACTAGGATTGTGATCACTCACGCAGTTGGGCAATGTATTAAGAGAATTTAGTTTGTCTCGTATATTATTGGAGCTAATTCTAGTCAGTGGGTCATGCCTTCAGAAATCAACTGTGATAAGTTCAGTGAACATGTTTTTCTGTATAACTCACATTTTAGCATTCCTTTCTAGTTCATATTTTGGTCTCCCATTAACAATTATCTTCCTATGTTTAGTTAAAATTGTTAATCTAGAGAGTACTGATTCAAGCAGGACAAGTGAGGATAGGGGAGGAACATACACAACTGCAGTATTTTGGTGTGGCCATTCAATGAAATTTGTATTAAAGTCCTGTTATTATCTGAATCTGAGATGGAGCTTTTTGCATCAGTCAATTTTGATAAAATGCCTGAAACATTATTTATAAGTAGCATGACCCCCATTGTCTGTTATCAGGTCTATTGCATGTAAAAGGTGTGTTGAGTAATGAACTGGGTATGTTGAAATCATTCCTTAACCATGTTTCAGTAATTCTTGTGAGGTCTGAGTAATGAAGTTTAGCCAATAATTCAAACTGTGTCCATTTTTGTTAAGGCTGCAAGCATTCATAAATACCATAGACAGGTTTCTATAAGTTCTAGTATAGGAAATAGTAGACATGAATCCCCAAAACTTAGCTCAGTATCATCAACTTGAAAAAACAATGTTAATAAAGGTATTAGTTTTACTGCTTTGATGAAACAGTGTGCTGCAGACAATTAAGAGCAGTTTGATAAAATGCAAGTATGAAATCTGTGTGAGAGAGATGTGGTGTAAATATATAGTGAATTCCACCACAGTAGCAACTTTGTGTTATATGTCCTGGTTACAGAACTGCTGCTGGAGTTAGAAAATGCATTTAGATAGAATCTTGAACATGAGGGATCCCGGGGTACTGTGTGTGTGTGTGTGTGCAGAGTTTTATGCGAGCGGGGTACTTCAGTTAGGAAGTGTGTGTGTGCAGAGTTTTATGCGAGCAGGGTGCTTCAGTTAGGAAATGTGTGTGTGTGACTGGAAGTAGACTTAAATGATGGAAATGTTCTGAGTTGGGCAGTTTTGTCATTACTGGTTCATGCATTTTGTTTCATTGCCTACTGGAAAAATGTTCAAACAATAAATTTAAAATGAGTTCTTCTAACTTAAGTCTAACAAGTATGCTGTATTATACAAGGAATATAATTGAATAACGTCAGGAAGGTGTATCAAAGAACGCATGTATGTTTCTTGTTTTGTGTGCAAGGGGCCAATGATTTGAAAACAGCCCAAAGGTAATCTTTATCCACCACTGGCCAGATGCATTTTCTTTGAATGTGATGTGGGTTTCAATGCTGTTTTAATGTGAGTTTCAAGGGCAAAGATGTTTTAATGTCAAGCCTATTTTCATTGTGAGACAGCATTGCTTTTACCAGATCATGATGTCTATTAGTGTTTCTGCATTATTGTGCTGCATTAAAAATAAAATCCAGATAATCATTGTAGAAGTAAAGCAGTATGCATACATTAGTGTTTTTGGTAAATGGGGCGAAATAGCCGAGTAATGGGACATTGGAATGGCTGCAGGGGGACTCTGGTGCCATATTTTGGTTGTCTGTTCTTCATTTTGCGTTTGAAAGTTGGCATCCCACAATTCCACTGGAGTGGGTGGGGTTTCATAATTATGTATGCAAATTAGATGTTAATCAGTGTACAGATTTGTACCTATTTTTCATGGGCCTTGTCCAGATTTTTGATGTTTCCAGGTTGAGAGGTATGGGTATCCCTGAAGTCTCAAACAACCCACTAAACAAGTATAGTGGGTCCATAAACAAAACAATGTAAGAAACTTCTCTGTGTGAAAGGTTTTCAGTCCATATATCTCTAGTTAATCACTGTATATTAATCAGATCAGACAATAGTAATAGAAGTAGACTTGTCTTAAGTAAGAAAAATAACAAAAAATATGTAATTGGAAATATTGCACAGAATTACTATGTATTCAAAAGTAATCCAAGCAAGGCAGGCTCTGTTTCCAGTTGAAAAGCCTTTATTAAGTACACAGACAAGTGATCCAAGTAAAACAAAAGTAAAGTAATAGTTTCATCACAAGCTTTCTAAATATATATATATATATATATATATGTATATACTTTTTATCAGGCAAGGGAGTGGTTTATTGTGCTATAAAACAAAGTGTTATTGGTACACATGTTAAATTCACATCCTTTCCCTATCAGTGTGGCATAGGTCCTGCCCTACTTAGTAGCTGTCATAATAATATAACCCTTATGTACTTTAAATAACATTTATGATGATGTGATAACAATAGGTTATGAAAATAGAATAGAATATGATTTTTACAACTGATTTTTTACATGCAAAGCCTAACTAGACTGTTCTGCAAGGCCATAGCAAAGTTTATAGTGAACCCTGTTAACAAGGACATTGGCGACCTGCACACACTCCATCACGCACAGTTAAGCTTTGTCAAGGAAGGGTTCATGTCTGTTACACTCATTTGATCTCTACACAGTCACCAAAGCCATGGACTGGGGGTGACAGTGCAAACTGCCTACCTTGACCTGGACAAACTCTGTGACACTATAACCCACCTGGCCATTATAGATATAACACTCCCAAGTATACATCACACCATATGTTGCCATAGGGATAGCACACTGGTGTGCTGACATGACCCACTTATTGCACATAGGGAAATCCACCTCAAGTGGTTGGCCCATAAATACTGGTGTAACCTGTTGTTCTGTGTTTGGGCCTCTGTTATGTGTGATGGGGTTACTACGGAATACCGAAATTCCACAATCCCGAGGACCAGAATCTCGAGATTGCGGAATCTCGAAAATTAAAAAAATAAATAAATAAAACATACAACAAACTATTCTATCATGTATGCAGGAGGGCAAGCCCCTCTGCACCCCACACACCCCCTGCAACTTAAATATACCAACTCTGAGATCGCACTACAGTGGAGTGAACAGCAAAGTTCCCATTTCGCACTGTACAGCAATCTCCATTCACTACTTTTGAGATTCCACATTCTCGAGATTCTGGTCCTCGGGTTCATTGTCTCAGGATTGCAGAATTTCAGTATTCCATAGTGATCCCATGTGATGTACACTTCTGAGGTGCAGGTAACACCCATTAGACTATGTCTGACCATGTCTACAGATGACTGCATGCTGTGTACCATCACAGGATGCCCTAGTTATGTGGACATCTGCCTAGGAGGGTCTCACACAGATACATGACTGTAGCCAGACACATGGGGCCTTAGGCCACATGTCAGGACATGCAGTGGCAACCCCTTTGGGGAGAGTGATGATCCCACATATTATAACAGTGCTAATAACATCCTAGGCATGAAATTAGTTGTGAGGGATCTGTGGACACAGGTGTTTGGCAACATGACATTTCACCACGATGTTGCTGCCATTGCAAGGTAAACCTTCTACATGGCCCAAGTCATACATAAGGGTATGTCATCAAGGAACATGGGGTATAAACATCCCTGTATTCCCTCCATTAAGGCCCATTATTGTGCATAATTCCCTGTTCATCATTCATATCACACAGCATATGCAGCAGCTGGGGACATCACAGAGGTTCCCCACCAGGGAATACCAGGGCCTCAAACATCTACCATACACAGATATACGCCCAACCCTCATACATACTCCTCAGGATGACCTCATTGTGGCATGCAAGGCAATCACAGACCACATTGATGGGACTGCTGCACAAGTGCAACTCATGCTCCACTTTGCTAACACACACACACACCCTCAACCTGGTGTGTGACATGAGCTGGGCTTGTTGGCAGCTAAGATGTGTGTTCCACACACTCACCCTGTTGTGGAATGGGCACCCTGTTAACATCAGGCTGGGTAGCTATTTATACCTTTGCAGGCAGAACCTGGATAGCTGGATGGTTAACTACACATACAACCTTGGGATACTACCTGAGTCCCTGTTGGACTGGGGCATCAGGTGCTGCCTTGCATACACATGGGCTAACATCTGGCCTAGGCATATGGGTGCTCAGGGCCCATAGCCTAATAATCTCATATGGTACCAGGTATACCAGTTATGGCCTGAGTGCTGTGACATACTGTGTTGTTATGTGTCCACACCCATCACTGCCATTGACTTATGGGTGCTTCTATGGGCAATGTTACAATACCATGTCATCTAGCCTACATTCAACAAATAGGTGAGTGGTACTACAAGTGATGTGAACATTCTAGTAACATCTCTCCTACACAATAACCGAGGGCAGTGCATATGTGGTGTAGGGTGTCCTTGTAGGTGTCTGACATCTGCAGTACTCAGATGTTTGCGGAATGTGTACATGCGCCTGATAGATGTAGACCCCCTGACAGACAAATGTGGATTTCTGGAAACCAGTTGGACAATATGTGATGGTTATCCCCAGAGTTTGGGGAATGTGTCTGTGACATGCCAGCCCATTTGGAAGACAGTAATGGTACATTAATATCTGGCACTGTATTAATTACCTTACATTGTATGCTCAATATGTATGCACTGTTGCTGAGGCAGAGCCAGTGTCCCCTCACTACTACTGCCTATAACCTGCTGTCCTGCTGCAGGAAGTCACCAGGTATGCTATCCATAGGTTTCAGGCAATGAAATATATGTGTGGAGTACACAGTGATCTAACCTGAGTACATCAGGAATGGTCAGGGACACCTGGATAATCTTTGAACTAAGCCTGTATGAGATTCACAGACTGACAGGGGCTCACTGACAGTACATGATGTGATATGCCAGCTGTATCCATCAGTACTTGTTGTCACTATTGTATAACAGAAAATC
The DNA here is from genome assembly GCF_019279795.1 of Protopterus annectens. Lineage (NCBI taxonomy): Eukaryota > Metazoa > Chordata > Ceratodontiformes > Protopteridae > Protopterus > Protopterus annectens. Next base: position 1,020,093,700 of record NC_056726.1, on the reverse strand, counting down.
CAGCAGCAGTCATATGTGAGCTGACCATTGCTGGGGTAACTCAGGGGCCACAGCTGTGATCTATGTCATTGTAGACAGAGCCACAAGGGATGGCAGTAGGTGCTGGACAGCAGACTAACAGCAACCTGTCAGTCCAGTAAATGTTGTTGAGACCTACTGCTGAAATTCCTATTTCTCATGAATGCATCCCCCATCTGCATTCCATTACATGCTTAATTCAATGATATATCTGGTATAGTGCTGTACTCCTTTGTGAGAAGAAATACAATGGTACCTTTTCTAGGAAATCGCAGTCTGTCTTCATGAAGAAGATATCAGATCTGTTTACCATAGGCAGCCGCTTGCCTTTTGTAGGTAATGCTCATGAACAGGTGATGGCCTGTGCACCAGTCTGTGACTCCCACTTGCTAATACCATCCAGAGTAGCTGGGTTGCCTTTTCATTGGCCAGTGGCATGGCAACACAGTGTATAACTAAGGTCTTCATGTAGGCCTTACCCCTTTTCCTGGCCTGTGATGAGGACATTATCGAGGTGTGGAAGCTACATTATCACAGAGGATAGGTAAAAATACTGTCCACTGTTTGGATTGATGTATGTCCACAGTTTTGCATACTATGTCTGGCCATTGTTTACAGACTTTCAGATTATGTAGCAGTGTACTGTTTAACAATGTGTGTTGGGGTCAGTAAAGAGACAGGCAGATGTGAGTGTCATACATCCTTTTTATCTGACTGTGCATGGTGCTGCAGTTGATGCTGTTCTATCAGCTGTGCCATACACCCTTTTTATCTGAATGTGCATGCTGCTGCAGTTGATGCTGTTCTATCAGCTGTGACATACATCCTTTTTATCTGAATGTGCATGCTGCTACAGTTGCTGTTCTATCAGCTGTGTCATACACCCTTTTTATCTGAATGTGCATGATGCTGCAGTTGATGCTGTTCTATCAGCTGTGACATACATCCTTTTTATCTGAATGTGCATGCTGCTACAGTTGCTGTTCTATCAGCTGTGTCATACACCCTTTTTATCTGAATGTGCATGCTGCTACAGTTGATGCTGGTCTATCAGCTGTGTATGTTTGTAGGGGGAGACTGTGATACATGTCTCTTTCACCTGAGCATTCTCCCCCCAACCATTTATGTATAGGGATTGTGTGGAAGCCCTGTTCTAGGTGTTTGGGAGGTATGTTAGTTCTGTAGCAGGTAGCTGAAAATACTGCTGCATGTGTAGCAGGCTGCAGCTGCTGCATTCTGGACAGGAGTCAGACTAGGGATTGTGAAGACATTGGGGGACAGCAAGCTGTTACTGTCAGTGAAGGAGCAGGGTCAGCTGTTGTGTCACAGCATGGCCGGGTTGAGGGTACCCCTAACAGTCCAGGTGATGCATGTGCCTCTGGTACATATGTTACACAATAGTGCCATCCAGAGAGTGGTAGGTGACATTTAGAGCACATATTCATATTTGTGAAATGTGTCCCACCCTGCAGGCCTTTAACGTGCCACTGTGGATGGCAGTGACTGTGGTAGCAGGAACCAGTTTTGCTGGACATTGCAGGGCTCAGGTATTCCTATATTGTATTGACATGCATGTAGTTGTCATGCCACAGACTGGACTAGGGGCCAGGACTTTGGGTATCCAGATGTGACACATGCTAGGAATGTAACAGATAGAGCTATCGAGTCATTATTATGGCACGTGTATTTGTAAGACATATGTGCATGCATACAGTATGCTACACAGGAATGGCATGGACATGTGTGTTCAGATGGGCATGATGTGTGACACTGAGCTGTCTGTCATGATTTCGTAACCCCAATATGCACTGCCTGCCAGCATGTCAGCACACAGAATAGATTTTATGAGAACCGTGCCATAAGTAGGGGGCACAACTGAGGACAATCAGCAACTGTCTTGGCAGTTGTCAGCCCTACCTGATATTGCAGGCCTCCTGTACATCAAGCAGCATTTATTTGTCTGTGTACTGGTTTGGTGTTTGCATCAGAGGCCCAAGTACACAGTGATTTGTCCCTGTATATATAGGAGTAGTGTGTCACTGGCAATCAGGATAATTTTGTAAAAACACTAGTCATTCTCCAGAGCTGAGGTGGATTAGTGGGCTAATGTACTGTGGTGTACTTGATAAAGTCCTGACTTCAGTACTTGTCAGGGTAAAACATTTTTTTCTGATGTGACATCACTGTAATGCATGATATACTTAGAGAACACTACTTATTCTCCAGAGCTGAGTTGGCTTAATAGGCATAATGCACTATGCTGTAGTTGACACGGCTCTAGGTTCAATACTTACCAGGGTTAGAACTTTTTGCTGATGTGACATCACTGTATTGCATGATATTTATAAAAACACCAGTTCTTCTCAAGAGCTGAGTTGGCCTTGTAGAGTAATACACTATGCTGGGGTTTGAGACTTGGAAGGGGTGATTATTTTATTGATGTTTATAACAGTGTCAGAATCAAATAAGGTGATTAAAGCAGTTTTAAGTGGGTTTGCATGATGTGACGCACTGCTAAGCGGTGTTTACTCCCACTTAAACCTGCACTCATTTAAAAAAAGAAATAAAACGGGTGTGATAAGAAAGTGGTGAAATGGGGGTAACAGGGGAAAAACAACCTGGAAAGCAGGTAGGGATGTGCATGATGGGTGTAGGAAAGGACCATAGCTTTTCTTATGTTGTACAGTAACAGCTGTGCCTGTTGTGGACAATTTGGAATTTGGAGTTTCACATCCCACAAGTAGGGGTGTGGGTGACATAACTCTGTTGATTAATTGCTGGGATGATTGATTGATAGTATGCATGGGGGTAAAATGGACAGCTATGTATGGGGCAAATTTTTTTGGGGGACAGATGTCCTTTTTTTTTTTTTAAAGGTGAGAGTGGAATGTTGGGGGAAGGATATAGGTACATGTGGGGAGGTAAGTCAGGTAGGAGAGGTAGACAGATGAGACAGACAAGGCAGCAGACAGGGTTGGTGTATGGGTAACCACCTTGGACGGGAAGGGTGTTTGGGAATCAAAGGACCAAGTGACCCCCAGACGGAAACAGTGGGACTGAGGGCCCACCCATGGGCAGTCACCACTGCCCCTTCACGACCCCAAAGGTGGCTGTGCTGGGGATGGGTGCTGAGGCCAGCTTGCCCCTTGAGGCGTGCCAGCCTTCCCTTGATCTGGCACAGTCGGTCATCCAAATCCCACTGAATGACCCTGCACACCATCCCAGAGAACTGATTGTGGGTGACAGAGTCCTCTCCATGCTCGCACTCAGGGGGGGGGGGGTGGGCTCCATTCTCTGAGGTGGTTCCACCCAAAGGTGGTGCAGGAACAGTGGAGGAGGCAGCTCCAGGTTGAATAGGAGTCATTCAATAACATCTAAAATTGAAGAGTCTGTCTAGATAGGCAGTAACCAATAATTAATAATAAACTATACAATGCAAATGTTTAAGAATGAAGTAGCAGGTTAAAACTTACATTTACTAACATAAAATCACAGGTTAGGTATGTAATCTTGTACTAATATGTAAGTTGAGTTTAACTGAATGCACAGTTATATTTTGTAGAAAACATTCTGGATGCATTTACTTTCATATGATATTTTTTGGATGTAAAAGGTTGTTTTAATTTTTATAATTTGTTGCATTGGAGCATGTAATGATATTATTATGTAGTGCTTTGTTAGATGTTATAAACAATGTTGCTGCAGATAGATTTTTAGATAGATTTTTTTATGCAAGTTTTTAATTACTTAGAGAGTGAGTTAATTAAATAGAATAATTCATTGGTGGTTGTGTGCACATGACTCTGGAGAAATGTTTTTAAAAATGTGATTAATTGAAACATGAAATGTCTGAGGAAGTCTCATTATCAGTGAGACGAAAAGCGCTTAACAGTTATTAAAGTTGTATACTTCAACAGTTTGGTATTTTTGTGATCTTGGTTCGAAGTTATCCATTTATTGTTATCTAGTTTGTTTCATTTTGATTTTTTGGTAATGGTGGAATTTCAACAAGGCATGTTAGTATGCAACCATTGTGATATATAACCAATGATAAAACACAAGGCCCAACATTAGGTTTGGAAAACAACATATGTAGAAATGAAACCATACCGATAGTATAAGAATAAATATTTGTGATGCAGATAAGGGGAGGGAGGAGAGAAAACATTACATCAACAACTGTATTGGCTATATTTTGCACAATTGTACTGGTCAATACTCTACAGGTCTGACCTTACTTTATGTCTATATGTGTCCTATACCTTCTGTAGCACATACATACCTCTCAAGCTGTCCACATGGAATGGACTGGGCCAGGCTGTAGGAACTATATGTGCATGACTACAGGGAACTATTACAAATCAGGGGAAGATATATGACTGATTTCAACAATTGGCTACATTTCTGGTGTTATTCTAAGGGGATCCAGTATCTGTCTGCCTGGGATGACATGATTGACAGACCTCGATGCTTTGCCACAGATGGCCTGCATCTGTCACCCTTGGGCTTCCGGATACTGGCCAAGGCTCTTGCCACACCTATAGTGCCTTTTTAGGTGGTGTTCCAAATTTCAAATTACCACCATAACAGCTACAAACAAATGCAATCTGAGGGGCATGCTGCTCAATGCTAGAAGTCTAAATCTCAAAATGCACTCACTCAAAGCACTCCTAAAAATGGAGAACATCGGCATTTGTGCTGTAACAGAGACCTGGTTTAAAACAGCAGAAAGCACCCCTGCACTACCAGGCTACAACTCATTCCACACCTTTCAGCCCCAGAACTTGGATTGAAGCTCCAAAGGCTGTGGTGTTTCCATATTCATAAAGATTGCACATACCTCCAGACTGGTAGCCCAACATAATGCATCAGATATTCTTCAGGTGCAGCTAACACTGGGTAAGACAGCGATTCAGGTCGTAGCCTGCTATAGGTCCCCAACAATCTCCCAAAACTCACACTCCACATTCCTAAGCACCCTGGAGAATATTATTGTCCAACCTAATACTCTTACACTGGGTGACTTCAACTACCCCTCCATTAACTGGAAAAACTACTCATGTACCAATACACTTGCCCAATGTTTCCAGGAATTCATTAATTCCAATGCCCTGGACCAACTCATTCTTACCCCATTAGAGGTAGCAACATCCTTGACCTGATCATTACTAACATGGGTGACCATTGCTCTACACCAGTAGCCAACTCCTCCTTGGTTAGATCTGACCACAAACTAATTACCTTGGAAATCCACATCCCCCCCCCCCCATGAAGGTAACCACCATAAAAAACTTCTCCAAAGCTAATTTTGGAATCCTAAAAACAGAGGTGGCTAACTTCACGGCACCCATGCAAATGGAGAATAGTTGCATGACCGCCGAATCATACACCAATGCACTGTATGAACACATACACAAATGCATGGATCTCACTATAACAATAGAACAAAGATGCTCTCCTCCAAAAAAAGGAAGCCAATCTGGTGATCCCCTGCCATAAACAAACTCTACAACAGAAGGAGGAAACTGATGCAGAATAAGGTGAAGTCCCAAGACTGGAAAAACTCCCTTAACAGCCTCAACAAAAAGTTGAGATCCCTCATCAAATCCTCTAAAGCAAGCTATGAAAATGGGATTGCAGCAGATGGTAAAGACAACCACAAGGCCTTCTATAGTTAAGTAAAAAATCACCTCGGCAATATCCAGATTTGCTCTGAGCTACTGCACAATGGTGCCTTCTATACTGAGCCAATAGATATTGCCAATATATTGGCTGACAGATTCAGTGCCACCTTTACCCCCCCCCAAAGCACAAATCACAATACCAGTAGATTACCAGACACCCAGTATTACTGCCGCACAGGTTAAAACAGCACTGTCCAAGGCCAAGAATACAGCTTCTATGGGACCTGGCAATATCTCTAGCTGTGTTCTACATGAACTACAGAGTGAACTGGCACCTCACCTCACCTGTGTGCCCTGTACAACCACAGCCTCACCTCAGGATTTGTCCCTACCAAATGGCGCACTGCTACAGTCATCCCTCTCCACAAAGAAGGAGTGAGTACAGACCCTGGGAACAATCGCCCCATTAGCCTGATGAGTCTGATATACAAAGCTATGGAACGCATCATCATGGACCTAATAAACAAGTATATAGGGAATCTCCAAACTCTGAATCCCACACAGTTTGGTTTTGTGATGGGCAGATCATGTCTGCTCAACCTGGTCAACTTCTTTGAGTCAGTCACCAGAGCTGTGGATGAAGGCAAGGTGGTTCATACAGCCTACCTTAATCTGGCCAAGGCCTTTGATCCCATTCCCCACTCAGGAATCATAGAAAAACTCACTAAGCTAGACATCAACCCATATATCACTAGGTGGGTTGCAAAGTGGTTTACAGATGGAACCCACAGTGTAAAAGTAGCTGACTCCAAGTCAGACTGCCAACCAGTCATGAGTGGAGTCCCACAAGGTTCGGTCCTGCGTCCTCTCTTGTTTGGTATCTACTTCTCTGAAGTCCAGGCCAACACGAAGGGACTCTGGCTGACAAAGTTCAGAGACGATTGCAAGTTGGGAGCTATTATTAACTCCCCAAGTGATGCTGACATCCTACAGATATTCATCAAGTATACCCTACTCAGAAACTCACTGAAACCAATGACTGGTGTCAGAATCATGGCCTTAAGATGAATGTCAAAAAATGTGTCATCATCCCCTTTGGGAAAAACCCAGTTCCAATGAATTACCACATCGATGGTAGTCCACTGAACACAGAAGGTGTTATAAGAGATCTGGAAACACAGGCTGACAGCAACCTCTGTTTTGACCACCACATTGCCACTGTGGTCAGAAAGTTCTTCTATGTGGCACATCACATTTCTAAGGGTTTTGCATCCAGGAAGAAAGAGGTCATTGTCTCCCTCTACTCTTCCCTCATTATGCCAATCATCGAGTGCAATGCCCTGTTTGGCATATAGGTTCATAGGTTCATAGGTAGGTACTAGGCTATCTGCCAAAAGGCATTCATAAGCCTAGCCGGAATGTGTTGGCTTTCCCCACCCCCTTAGATTAATTCCCCGTACCTCTGTCCAGCAGAGCCATTGAAGTGGTCCCTAGGGTAAACTTTCTGTTACCCATCCACTCGTCAAGGTTTCTCTTGAAGAGGGTTAGCGAGGAGCTCTGCCTAATGTAGATTGGAATCTTGTTCCGGAGCATGGGAAGTCTCTGGGACAGGAATCTATCCCTCCAGCACATCCTATTTATTGTTGTGGTGAGGTTTAGATCCCTGGAGCATGTGGCTTGAGAGGATATGGTTTTCTTTAGATGGAGCGTGTCCATAAATTCTTGGCTGGACATGGCCTTGTACGTCAGGCAGAGATCACCTCTGAGTAGGCGGTATAAAACCAAGTACAGCTGGAGTTTCTTCAGTTGAGCTGCATAGGGCATCTGCTTGAAGCCAGTGATCCTCTGGGTGAGGTACTTCTGTGGTCTTTCCAGTTGTTGCAGGTGTCTTGTAAGGTACATCCCAAATGGGGCATTGTACCCTATGATGGGTCGGATGAGTGATGCGTAGAGGGGCTCAATGACCTCTTTCGATCTGGATGCAAACCCTTTTGTGATTAGGTGGGCCACATAGAAGGATTTTCTAACCACTTTGGCGATGTGATTATCAAAGGAGAGGTTACTATATACTTGGGTCCCCAGATCACTTATTACATCTTCCGTATTTAGGGGGCTACCACCTATGTGGTAGTTTATGGGTACTTTGTTTTTTCCAAAGGGGATGACTATGCACTTTTTGGCATTTAGTTTGAGGCCATGGTTTTGACACCAGGTATCTGTCTCAGTTAGAACCTTTTGGAGGATGTTTGTGTCAGCCAGAGAGTCAATTATAGCCCCTAGTTTGCAGTTGTCTGCGAACTTGGTCAGCCATCATCCTCCTGTGCTTGCCCGTACCTCTGAGAAGTATATGCCGAACAGGAGGGGTCCTAGGACTGAGCCCTGGGGAATGCCACTTGTAACCGGTTTAGAGTCAGACCTAGCTCCCACAACTCTTACCATGTGGGTTCTGTCCATGAGCCAGTTGGCAACCCATCTTGTAATGTAGGGCTTTATGTTCAGACTGGTGAGTTTGTCTATAATACCTGAGTGGGGAATGGTGTTGAAGACCTTTGTGAGGTCTAGGTAGGCTGTGTGGACCACCTTTCCCTTGTCTATAGCTTTGGTAACTGCCTCAAAGAAGTCCACCAGGTTTAGGAGGCATGATCTGCCCTTAGCAAAGCTGAACTGGGTAGGGTCCAGTGTTTGGAGGTTTCCTATGTCACTGTTAATGAGATCCATGATGATGCGCTCCATAGCTTTGCAGACCAAGCTAGTCAGGCTTATAGGGTGATAGTTCCCGGGGTCCATTGTGGCTCCACCTTTGTGGAGCGGAATAACCATTGCTGTGCGCCACTCTGTGGGCATATAGCCTGTGGAGAGGCTGAGTATAAACAGTGTGTTTAGGTTAGGGGTTAGTTCATCTTTGAGCTCATGCAGGATGCAGCCTGGGACACCATCGGATCCCATTGATGCTGTGTTTTTGGCTTTGGAGAGGCCTGAGTGTCTGTGATTTCAGGGGTACTATATTCTTCTGGTATAGATATGGGCCCTTTTGGGGGTGAGAGAGGTGTGAAGTTTGCACTGAACCTGTCTGCCAGGATGTTGGTTATATTGGTCGGTTCAGTGTATTTTGTGCCCTTCTGCACTAACTCTGAGCAGATCTGAGAATTGCCACTTAGATTCTTAACATAGCTAAAGAATGCTTTGTGGTTATCTTTGGAGTCCATGGCAATTTTTCTTTCAAAGCTCGCCTTGGATGATTTTATGAGGGATCATATTTTCTTGCTGATACTGATCAGGGATGTCTTCCCTTCTTGGGATTTTACTCTTTTCTGTACTAGTTTCCTCCTCCTATTGTATAGCTTGTTTATGGCTGGGGTCCACCAGACTGGTCTCCTTTTCTTGGAGGAGTGAGTCTTAGTTTTGTTTGGGATAGCACAATCCATGCATTCTTGTAGGTGCCCGTAGAGTGCACTAGTAAAGTATTTTGCAGCTTGGACAGAGTTATCCTTTAGCATGGGGGCTTTGAAACTTTCCACCTTGGTCTCAAGTAACGTGAAGTTTGCTTTTGATATGTTTTTCATGGTGGTTTCTTTGACCAGGGGTGGTGGTGGAATGTGGATATCCAGAGTGATTAGTTTATGGTCAGATCTAAACCAGCGGGGGGTGGACCTGCAGTGTGGAACACCGGTCACCCATGTTGGTGATGATCAGGTCCAATATGTTGTCACCTCTGGTGGGGGTGTTGACCAGTTGATCCAGGGTATTTGATTTTATAAATTCTAGGAAATGTTGGGCAAGGGAGTTTGTACTTGAGTAGTTCTCCAAGTTAATGTTTGGGTAATTGAAATAATCCAATATCAGTGTGCTTGGTAGGACCTTTATGTTTCCCAGTGTTTCCAGGAATGTGAAGTGGGGGTCCTGGGATATGGTGGGTGATCTGTAGTAAGCTATAATTTGAATAGCAGTTTTGCCTGTTGTTAGGTGCATGTAGATAATGATGAATATGGATACTCCCGCACTTTTGTATTTCGTCCGGTTTTGTGGGTTACTTGTGCTATTTAGGTGACAGGTGCAAGCCATCTTTAGCGAAGCAGCGTGGCTTGTCAAGCATGTCATCCCAGGCTGACAGATACTGGATCCCCTTTGAATGACACCAGAAGCTTAGCCTATTGTTGAAATTGATAATTTTTTCTCTATACCGTGGTATCATTCTTGGTGAGGGCAGGATGCAACTCAGGGTCAGGGTCATACTGGCCTGGGCTACGTGATCAGATAGCTCCTCCATGTCTCTTTTCATGTAGTCCAGGGAGGTACGGCTCAGGTCATTCACACCAACATGGACAATGACAGAGTCATATTTGTACTTGTTCTGGAGTGACCTGAGTGCTTGTGTTATGTGGCGGACCCTAGCACCTGACAGGCAGCTAACAGTAACCTTCTCCTTGTTCAGCCTAGTGAGTGGGATGTCAGTGTGCCTGACTATAGAGTCACCTATTACTAGTGTGTTGGGTATGTTATTTTGCCTTAAGGTATGTGATTGTGTGACACACTGATTTTGTGAAGTATGTGTTTCATGATTTGTGTTGGGGGGGTGGAGCTTGCTTGGATGTCTGCTTTGGAGGTCTCTGTTGCTTTTGCAGATTTTTATTTAGAGCCTCCAAGTATGTTTTCGTGCATTTATGTGTGTTTTTTGCCGGTGTTGGTTTCATAGGTCTATGTGAGACTGTTGGTGTGATGCAAGTAATTCCCTTCTCCTCTTGACTGCCCGGTCCAGTCTTGGGTTGAGAGAGCTTAGCTTCCAGTTTGGCCATATAATTGCATCTAACGCATGTATTAGTGTTTGGTGGAAGGAGGAGAGGGTTGTCTGTGTACATGAGGCAATTGTAACATTGCTTCAAAATGCCCAGATTCACCAATTGGACTGGAGAGTACCCCTGAAACTGCCCTTTGGATATGCCTGGATAGGTACAGTGAACTGTTTTACTGATTGGCTGGTAAGGTCGAATAGAGAGCCTTGTCCTTCTCTACAGTATAGGGGGGTCTAGTGCTAAGGTTTATTAGTGCTTGCTATGAGTTTTGAGCAAGTGCCAGGATGAGAAGTGAATGGTTTGAATGCTCAAGTTGAAAGTTTATCATGTTCCAATGGAAAAATTGAAGAGTAGCCTTTGTGGAGCCAGGAATAGTTATACCCTAGCTAACCGTCTCTGCCTGGTGCACAAAACCATGCAAATGTAGGTTTTATAGCAGGGAAATGAAAGAGATAGAAATTAGCCCAAAATGGCCAATAAACTACTAATTTCTGGGCTGAAACCAGGCTGGCTGAATCATGTGACATTATTAGATCCCTATTTAAATGATAATGAGATTTATTAACTTTATTTACTGATGAAGAGTGGTTAACCCGAAAGCTTTATATTATTTTTTTTTGGCATTTAAAGTGTTTTCATTGGATGTATTCTGTGCAGTTTCACCAGAATTTTATCATTACCACAATCAACAGAACATGCTGGAGGAACAGGTTCATAACCCAGAGACTGCCCATGCTACGGAATAGACTTCCCATACATGTCAAACAGAGCACCTCACTGGCCCTCTTCAAGAGAAATCTTGATGAGTGGATGGGAAATAGAAAATTCACCCTTGGGATCACTCCAGTGGCTCTACCTGACAGAGTCACTGGGAACTAAGGTCAGGTGGCACGATACAGGGTAATTCTATGGGCTAGGCTTGTAAATGCTCCTGGGCCATTAGCCTAGTACACACCTATGAACCTATGAACAATGTGTACCCTGAACTGATGTTGTGTGAGTGTGCTACTGGCATACTTCAACTGGATTTATATCTGTGTCCAAGGTTATTGGCAACAGTCATCACTAGCATGACAGTGTGACACTTGAGAGACATGTATCGTGCACAGTGCAGGGGGTTTATACCTATCCTGCTCCCATTCACAGACATGGGGCAGACTATCAGCACACATTCACAAACACACCAGGCATTTAGCTGTACCAACAGTACAACATTTAAGTTGTCTTCTTAAATTGTAATAGTACTGCACTTCATGACATTTTATTTAATGGAGTCTTATCACTTTGCTGAACAATGCTGTTTACACACAAGTACACCTGTACACAGACATTAGTATAACATTCATACAGCTACAACAGGCATTTCTTTACCTGTTAGTCCTGGGGGGAGAATATCTGTTAACATTACATGACTGTTTCTATAAATAGTCAGTACTACTTGTCTGTTACTATAAATAAATCTTAGTACCGGTCCTTGGATTCAAACCCTGGTCTGTGTGTGGAAAAAATAACAATATTTATACTGCTTATCACACTGAGCTGCTGGGCCACTGCTGTGTGTTGGGTAACTGATATGTGCCTAAAACCTCACCTGGTGACAAAGTCTGACCTTATAATATAGGTAGAGTGACTCAGAACACTGCAGTGACAGTTGAATATACATGTATGAGACTCATGCATGACAGACACAGTACTTGGAATGCAGGTGTACACAATTAACCCCTAGTGCATGGGAAAATATGTGATCTGTACAGACCATATCAAGATGCTGGGATGCCTGCCTGACCCATATACATTTGCAGAGGGCATTTTGCAGTCTACAGCTAATACAGTCTCATACTTGACAGCATTAGTATACCTACATTCAGGAATGCATATAACTGAAATGGAAAGGTTAACACAAGACAATCCTGGGGAAACACACTATAATTTATTTATTTTATTTATTTTTATTTATTTTATTTTACATTTGCTGACTGGGCTAGTCTAACTGGATACATGTCCATTTTCAGTAGAGGCCCTGGGAGAAAAGCTCCAAGATTAAACGAGTATACATTAAAAAAAGTAAATGCAAAACATAAAATAGCACATGTTAATATCAGTATTACAATAATGCATTCGGCTAACATAATAGGAATTAACATGAAAAAACAGTCTTTGCACATCAAGCTAAACAATGACTGAATACAATATACACACCTACACACACACAATACCTAAACACACACCTACACACAGAATACCTGAACACACATCTACACACACACAATACCTGAACACACACCTACACACACACAATACCTGAACGCACACCTACACACACAATGCATGAACACACACCTACACACACACACACAATACCTGAACACACACCTACACACACACACAATACCTGAACACACACCTACACACACATAATAGATGAACACACACCTACACATAATACTTGAACACACACCTACACACACATAATACATGAACGCACACCTACACATAATGCATGAACGCACACCTACACACACATAATGCATGAACGCACAACTCACACATATTTACATGCCCATACTTGTGTGGACCCTACACACACATAATACATGAACGCACAACTCACACATATTTACATGCCCATACTTGTGTGGACCCTACACACACACATAATACATGAACGCACAACTCACACATATTTACATGCCCATACTTGTGTGGACCCTACACACACACATAATACATGAACGCACAACTCACACATGTTTACATGCCCATACTTGTGTGGACCCTACACACACATAATACATGAATGCACAACTCACACATATTTACATGCCCATACTTGTGTGGACTTGAGCATACAGGTGGATACAGGCAACAAAATAGAATGTAGCATCTGAAAGTTATGTTTGCAGATTGTGGCACTACGCTAGATGTGGAAACATTTTGACTGAGGTATACACGTTGAATTAAGTTCTGTGGAGTGGTAGGGAAGAGATGAAAGACCCTAAGTAATTATTTTGTTTGAACCAAAATTCACACACAAATGACATAGATGGCATATGTACAAGAGGATGCTAAGTCATCTTACTAGGTGAATGGTTGGGAAGAAAAAAAAAATCGTCAATATGCTATACAGTTAGTTTTAATTAGGGTTAGTACAAGGGCATAGCCATTGTGCCTTAAGGAGTAGTTTTAGTTGGTGCTTAAAAAGTGGTAATGATGGAAGAAGTTGTAGGTAGGTGGGGAGTCTATTCCAAAACTTACCCACAGAATTAGAGAAAAGGGAGTTCCCTGCTTTATTATAGGATTTTGGGATGTTTACTTGTAATTTATTTGCAGAGCGAAGGGTAGTGAGGTTTCTGTAGGGAGATATTAGGCTTTTGAGAATAGGAGTATTGTTAGGATGAAAGAGTATCTTATGGGAGATCATAACTTGTTGAAATAGAAGCTGGTTTTGGAGTTCTAGCCAACCTAGCTGTTTGAGATTTATACAGTGATGTGTTCTATATGGAGAACCTGTGGCAAATCTAGCAATGTTATTATAGGAAGTTGCGAGTTTGCTTAGGTTAGATTTGGAAAGATTAGTATAAATAGATGAAGCATAGATGAGGGTAGAAATAAGGTGGGTGTGGGTGTTGGTGGTTCTGGTTTCAGAGATAAGGAAGGATTTAATCCTATAGAGTGAGCCAAGTTTTTTATTAACTGTTTTAATAGTGGTGTTAATGTGATTGTCAAAGCTAAGATGTTGGTCAATTGTTACACCTAGAAGTTTGGTGGTTGGGTCAGGTACAATTACAGTACCATTGCTAGATTTAACAGTGAGATCAATATGGGGGAACTTTAGTGAAGGAGTAAATAACAGTAATTTAGCTTTTTAACATTAAGTAGGAGGCAACGTTGCAAGAACCATGTTTCAACTGAGTTAAATACTGTCTGGGTAATGTTTTGGAGCTCAGCAGATGAGGTGGCAGCACACACTAGTGTGGCATCGTCGGCATATTGCATGCAGGTGGCTTGAGGAATATTTAGTTTTAGATCATTGATGAATATAGAGAAAAGTAGAGGTCCCAGGATGGAGCCTTGTGGGACCCCAAGAGTAATAGGAAGAAGAGCGGATGGGACCACGAGAGTAACAGGAAGAAGAGTGGATGGGACCCCGAGAGTAACAGGAAGAAGAGTGGATGGGACCCCAAGAGTAACAGGAAGAAGAGTGGATGGGACCCCGAGAGTAACAGGAAGAAGAGTGGATGGGACCCCGAGAGTAATAGGAAGAAGAGTGGATGGGACCCCGAGAGTAACAGGAAGAAGAGTGGGAAGGTTATTGTCCCAGAGGACAACTTGTTTTCTGTTTTCTAGGTAGGACTTGAACCACCTTAAAGCATGAGAGTTGAGAGTTATATACTATAATAGTTTAGACATTATTATTCAAGATTCAGATCTTAGTGCAGAACAAATATAATTATTTGTAGTAGTACAGCTCCACATCTGCACTTTAGCATAACAGTTCTTTATCAGCCCAACTCTGGAAACTTCATGTTGTTGTACCCACATTTGCTTCACTGCACCTGTAATACTGCATTTATTGAACAACAACCCAGAATACACACAAGTGGCAGAACAAAAAAAACTTTATTGCAGGTAACATGACACAGTGATTGGACTACATTCCACAATCTTTATTTTTTTTTATTTAATCTTTATTCATTTATTTGATTACTTTTTGCATTTATTTATTTACCAATCTCATTTTATCATTCCAGTGTACTTTATTACCAGATCCCTACATTTAATACAGTATACACATAGCATCCCTACACATTATTAATACAGAATTAGCTTTCTTTCCTTAACAGTAGCATGACACATGCTTTCATCTATACTGAACTGTACCTGGCATTACTCAGTAATATAAGTCCACATCCATGAACACAATCAGTGCATTACACTCAGAACACACTATACCTACTGGGAGTTACTACTGTACTCTTTCTTAATTATATTACTATATATTGCAAGATATATCTGTACTCACCAAACTGTCGGTGCATCCTCCTAGGCACCCTGTGTGGGCCTCCAAATTGCGAATCCTCTCCTCTGCAGCTGTGGAGGGGGGATACCATTATGCATACCTGTCTATCAGATATTCATACTAGAATTTGGTAAAATAATATGCTTCCTATACTTACAAACACCTGGGACATTCACATCCCAAGCATCTTGGATCCATTGGGCAAAGAGCCGCCCTTCCGTCTCTTCAGGTCATCATAATGATGATGCACCTGCTCACTAGTGCAGGGTATTCCAGTAGTAGTGGTGAGGTCACGTGCCAGATGGTTCCAGGCTTCGGACTTGTACACTGAGCCCTGGAACTGGCCCTGCAGCAGTCTGTCATCATGGTCTTTAACGAGCATCCCAACCATGACCCTGGACTCCAACATGCCCCAGCTCTGCACTGGAAAGTGTGCACCCTCCCTACTCTAGCCATAGCTCCTGCAGTGATCAAACTCCAATAGATTCTGGTTGTATTCCCACCTGTTCAGTTTAAATAAGGCTGGTTTTTTACCCTTTGCCACCACTGGCCATTTTTAAAAATGCTTAGCTGCGCTTAGCACTGTTCAAACCTGCTGAGCTGAGAAGTGCTTAAATGGGGATGGCTTAGCAGTGCTCACACCAGCTAAGGGGAGCTGCATGTTGCTCAGTACTGTTAAAACAGGTCTCTTTAAGCATTGCTTAGCTTGGCTTAGCAATGATTACATGGGCTTAGCTATGGGAAACTTCAGTTATTTAATACATAAAGAATATTGCAAATAATTGTTCATTGATGATACTTCATTATTAGGTGTATCCATTTTACTTTATATCTCCTAAGCATATGCATTCCACTACATTATCTGTCAGTGTGACTTTAATGTATTGGACACTTGTGTGTAATTTGGGCTTTTATACTCAGGTGTCGACAATAAATGGGCTTCTGGTGAAGCTGGAATAAACCCAGTTAATACATTTGTCAATGTATACATAAAAAAAAAAAAAAATTACATTTCTATATCACATGTAAAAAGCTAAAAGGCTGGTATTCGAACCATTCACCTACTGCACACAAAGCCATCATTCTAACCATTCAGCTACCAAGGATATGGTGGTCAGAGCTATACTGTTTTATATAGCTCTTAGTTATGTTTAAGCACTGCTGAGCAAAGCACTGCTCAGTGCAAACCCACTCAGCTATGCTTAAACTTAATAAAAATAAAAAAATATGAAATAAAATATTTAACTTTTATAATTCAGTGCCATCCAGCACTTTCACAGTGCAGTGGGGTGTTACTCAACTCCGGACACAGTAACACACTCCCTACAAGTAAAAGTAAAACAAATTGCCAAGTACACACATTAAATGATTCTACTTCAGTGCTGTCTGACACTTTGACAGTGCAGGGTTTTTTTTACACATTTCCAAGCACTGTGACACACCCCCTACACTGATTCAGTAACCATGTACACAGTTTTCTCAAAGTAGCATTCCTTCATTAATATGCAAGACATACTGCCAGGCAGAGCTGCAGATACGGCTATGGTACACTCCATGTAGGGCTTGCACTATTCCTTACACTGAGTTTATTAAATCCGCGGGAAAGTTTATTTTCTAGCTTTACCCTCAGTTCACAAGTATGGGAGTATATGTGATCTGTCATAATTGACATGTTATAATTTCTGTTTGACTAACAAGAGACACAGCTTTGATCTATTTCTTAGTTTAATATGCAAATTAAAGTAGAGTAAATTGATTCTAAGCTTGAACACTGACATTCATTCTCTGACACAGAAAAGAAGACCTCTTCTGCAGCACTCAAATCACCTATTTGACTACTGGGTACAGCTTTACAAGTATTGTGTTCATTTTCTTCCAACAATTTAAGCAGTTCCTCATTCTTTTAATTTTTTGTTTTTGTTTTTGCTAGTCAGCAGTTGGTGTAGTAGACTGAAGACAGATTGAATTAGGAAACTGACTAGAAGAAGAGATTGAAAGTGTGATGGTGGAGGAGATGGAGAGGGAAATATTTTATAGGTGAATATAAAAAAGATGAAATGAGTGTAGGAAAGTGGGGGAGCAGTAATCAGTTATGATGAGTAGGTGAGAGTACAGAAAAGATGAGTTGTGAAAAAGAGATGAGAGGGAAGCAGTTGAAGGGCATGAAGAAGTGTGGAATTATGGTTTAATCTAGGGGTAGTTATGCAGAGTTGGTACAGGGGAAGAGCTAGAGTTTCTACGCGTGTGACTTTAGCTTCTGTTTAAAATGTTTGAGATGCTCTGTATTTAGAGAGAGGGGTATAGTGTTCCATGCTTTGGTGGTACAGTTTTACAACAAATTGTCACCAGCTGTATTATTGAATTCAGTGACGTGGAGGAACAGCATTTGAGTTGAGCAATGTGATCTATTTGGTCGCAGCAGATGGTTTAGCCACAAATTTTCTAAAAATAGCTGCAGAATCACTAGCTTGCCCTGTCTCAATTTTTATAAACCGCTCTATTCAAGAAACCTACGTACCCCATCTATGGAATGTGTCACATATAATTCCCCTTCACTAAAGGCAGAAACTCCTATGCACTATCAAACTACCGGCCAATTGCTATCTTGTCCCCCCATTCCAAGCTTCTGGAGAAATGTATTCACACCCAAGTAATGCACTTCTTAGCCTCACATAACCTCCTCTCCCCCACACAGCATGGTTTTCACCCAAGCATAACACAACCGCTGCTCTACTCTCCTTTACCAATCAGATTAACCATCTAAGAAACAACGAAAACAGGTAGAGTCTTACAAACAATAAAAAATAAAAGGCAACTGTTGCAAGACAAAAGCGACGCTTGGTAGATGGTAAATCCTTTATAAGCAGAAAACTCCAAATCCAGAAAAAATACAGACAATGTTCATCCAAGATAAAGCAGTGCAAGCAAACACAGCAGTATTAAGTGCTTTCGTCTGGTAGATTACTTCCTCAGAATACAAAAATACTGCAATTAGCACCTGTTTAAATACATTGCTTACCCAATCACACATAACTGACATCATTTCCCCCATTAACAAGGCTGCAAATACTTAATACAAGCCAAATATAAAACAATAATACATGTAGAAAGTTTAAAACATCCCTAAACAGTGTATATAACTAAATAAAAAACATAGATTTTAATTTCAACAGAGAAGATAAAGAAATTCTATCATTTAACCCAGGAGCATGATCAGCATCAAGCCTAATTTGCCATTTCAGTTCTACAAACTCCAAATAATCATTCAAGGGTCCCCCATGAGGTCCCAGATCTACCTGTTCCAATATAAAGAACAGGAAGGAATGGGTAGGTTCACTAACCAAATGTTTATATAATGCATTCTTTTCATTTTTATTCCTGATATCATATAAATGTTGATAAATCCTTAACTTTAGGGCATTCTTAGTTTTACCTACATAGAAACCTGCACAGAATCTACACAAGGCCAAATACACAACCTCTTTAGTGTAACAGTACATCCTTTTTGAACTGGAAATATATCCAACATTTTTGAGCTTGATTTTTTCTCTGTCCATAACATAAGGGCATTGGGCACACCTCCACAGTTAAAAGTACCACCATTGTGGGTGTCAAATTTTTGCTTTTCAAACAATCCTTTAAGGGAAGTGTCTCTTTTGTAAACCACTTGCGGTTCAATACCAAATTTCCCTGATAATTCAGGGTCAACATCAAATATTTTCCAATATTTGGAAATAATGTTTTTAATGTCATAAAAATTGGATGTGTAAGTAAGAGTAAGCACCCGTCCAAAATTTAAAGGTTTACAGTCATTATGACTTTTGGTGGACACCTGCCCTAGTAGTGCAAGAAAATGACCATTCATTCTTTTAGTCTTAACTTCATTAAAAATATCTATGACAAAGGTTTCAGGGTACCCCCTCTTACATAGGTTCATAGGTTCATACTAGGCTATCTGCCCTATGGTATTTATAAGCCTAGCCAGAGTATGTTTGGCTTTCGCCACCCATTTTAAATTAATTTTGCTATGCCCTTTTTCGAGGTTAGTATACTGTGCCTCTGTCTAACAGTGACACAGAAGTGATACCCGGGGTAAACCTACAATCTCCCATCCACTCATCAAGATTCCTCTTGAAGAGAGTCAATGAGGGACTCTGCTTAACCTGGACTGGGATTTTATTCCAGAGTGAAGGGAGCCTCTGGGTTATGAATCTGTTCCTCCAGCATGTCCTATTTATTTCAGTGCTGAGGTTCAAGTCTCTCAAGTGTGTAGCTCGATGGGATTTGGATTTTTTTGAGATGCAGCATGTCACTTAATTCCGGGTTGGACATGGCCTTATCGTCAGGCACAGGTCACCTCTGAGCAGCCGGTATGCCACTGAGTAGAGCTGGAGTTTCTTTAACCGGGCAGCATATGGCATCTGTTTGAGCCCTTTGATCCTCTTGGTGAGGTACTTTTGGGGTCTTTCCAGTTGCTGCAGGTGTTTGGTAAGGTACATCCCAAAGGGGCATTGTACTCGATTATGGGCCTGATGAGGGATGAGTAAAGAGGCACGATGACCTCCCTAATCTAGATGTGAATCCCTTCATGATTAGGTGGGCTATATAAAATGTTTTTCTAACCACTTTGGCCACGTGGTTGTCAAATGAGAGATTGCTATCAACTTGGGTCCCCAGGTCCCTAATTACTTCTTCTGTACTTAATGGATTACCACCTATGTGGTAATTTGTGGGAACTTTGTTTTGCCAAAGGGATGACTATACACTTTTGGCATTTAGCTTGAGACCATGGCTCTGGCACCAGTTGTCTGTTTCTATGAGGCCCTTTTGGAGGATGCTTGTGTCGGCTGGAGAGTCGATTATGGCGCCCAGTTTGCAGTCATCTGTGAACTTGGTCAGCCACAGTCCTTCCATGTTGGCCTGTACCTCCGAAAAATATATACCAAACAAGAGAGGTCCCAGGACTGAGCCTTGTGGGATGCCACTTGTAACTGGTTTGGAGTCTGACATGGCTCCAGCAATTCTAACCATGTGGGTTCTGTCCTTGAGCCAGTTTGCAACCCATCTAGTGACATAGGGGTTTATATTTAAGCTGGTGAGCTTATCTATAATGCCCGAGTGGGGTATTGTATCGAAGGCTTTTGCAAGGTCCAGACAGGCTGTGTGGACTACCTTCCCTTCATCAATGGCCTTGGTGACTGTTTCAAAGAAGTCAACCAGGTTTAAGAGGCAGGATCTGCCCTTAACAAAGCCAAACTGGGTAGGATCCAGTGTCTGTAGGTCACCAATATCTTTATTTATGAGGTCCATGATGATCCTTTCCATAGCTTTTCAGACCAAGCTAGTCAGGCTTATGGGGCGATAGTTTCCAGGGTCCATTGAGGCACCACCTTTGTGGAGAGGGACCACTGTTGCTGTACGCCACTCTTTGGGTACATATCCTTTATTAAGGCTGAGACTGAAAGTTTTATGTTTGGGTTTAGCTCTTCTTGGAGTCTGCATTTCTTTTTCAACTGTTTATGTGCAGCCTGGGACACCATCTGGTCCCATTGATGCTGTGTTTTTGCTTTGGAGAGGGCGGCTCCCACCTGAGCATCTGAGATGTCAGGGGGGCAGCACTTTGCTGGGATAGATATTTGCCCTTTTGGTGGGGAGGGGGGGGGTTTGCGCTGAACCTGTCAGTTAGGATGTTGGCAATATCTGTGGGATCAGTGTATTTTTTGTCATTTTGGACTAATTCTGAGCATATCTGGGAATTCCCACCCAGGTTCCTAACATAACTAAAGAAAGCCTTGTGATTATCCTTAGTGTCCTGTGCAATTTTTCTCTAGAAGCTGGCCTTTGACGATTTTATGAGTGCCCTTACTTTTTTGCTAATATTGATCAGAGATGCCTTCCCTTTTTGGGATTTTGCTCTATCATGTAGTAGCTTCCTCCTTCTATTGTATAGTTTGTTTATGGCTGGGGTCCACCAGACAGGTCGTCTGCCTTTGGAGGATTGGGTCTTGGTTTTATTTGGGATTGCATGATCCATGCATTCCTGAAGGTGGTCATAGAATGCATTTATAAAGGATTCTGCGGTCTGGGCTGTATTTGCCAAAGGCCCGGGGACTTTGAAGGCTTCCACCTCGGTTTTGAGGAGTGTGAAATTTGCTTTAGAGAAGTTTTTCACTGTGGTTTTCTGGGCAGGGGTGGGGTCGGGATGTGAATATCCAGTGAGATCAGTTTATGGTCTGATCTTACCAGTGAGGGATACACTTCTGGTCTGGAGCATAGAGTCCCCATGTTGGTGATGATCAGGTCCAGTATGTTTTCCCCTCTTGTGGAAGTGGTAACAAGTTGTTCCATAGCATTTGAGTTTATGAATTCTAGGAACCTTTGGGCAAGGGTGTTGGAGCTAGAGTAATGCTCCCAATCTATGTTTGGGTAGTTGAAGTCGCCCAATATAATGGTGTT
This sequence comes from Protopterus annectens, assembly GCF_019279795.1. Lineage (NCBI taxonomy): Eukaryota > Metazoa > Chordata > Ceratodontiformes > Protopteridae > Protopterus > Protopterus annectens. The sequence continues at coordinate 1,020,071,792 of NC_056726.1, read as the reverse complement.
CGGAGAGACCTTCATATTTTCCAGTGTTCTCAGGAAGGCCAAGTGGGGTTCCTGGGTTTGGGAGGGTGGTCTGTAGCAGGCTATAAACTGGAAGGCAGTTTTACCCACTGTTAGTTGCACATGGATAGTCTCTGATGCTTCGTGCTTTGCCACCAACCTGGAGGTGTGGGTATCTTTGATGAATATCGATACTCCCCCTCCTTTTGTGGTTCGGTCCAAGTATTAGGGCCGAAAAGCATGGTATGAGGTATAACCTGGTAGTGCTGGTGTGCTCTCGGGTGTCCTGAACCAGGTTTCTGTTACTGCACAGATATCGATGTTCTCCATGCTAAGGAGAGTTTTGAGTGTGTGCATCTTGAGGTTTAGACTTCTAGCGTTGAGTAGCATTACTCTTAGTTTCTTATCCCTTGTGATACCTATGGAGGTGGGTTTGTCTTTTGAGCCTTGCCTAAAAAAGGCACTATGGGGGTAGCAAGAGCCTTTGCCAATATCCGAAAGCCCAGGGGTGACAGGTGCAAGCCGTCCCTAGCAAAGCATCGTGGCTTGTCGTGCATGTCATCCCAAGCTGACAGGCATTGGATCCCCTTTGAATGACACCAATACTTAAGCCAATTGTTGAAATTGATCATCTTGTCTTCATATTGTGGCATCATTCTTGGTGAGGGTAAGATGCTACTCAAGGTCAGGGTCATACCAGCCTGGGCTACATGCTCAGAGAGCTTTTCTATGTCTCTTTTCATGTAGTCCAGGGAGGTACAAAACATGTTTTTTAATATTTCACATTCACTAAGAAAATCTGCAAAATCAGACACCATTCTGGCCAGTCTTGCTTATTGGCCCTTAACTAGGGCTTTTTTCTGGTGCAATGGGTGTGCGCTTGTATAATGCAATAGTGAATTTGAATAGGTAGGTTTCCTATATAGTTGTGAAACAAAACAATTGTGTTCAAAGTCTTTCTTGATGGTAACATCTGAGTAATTAATCAGTTCTACATTGCTATTCATAGTAAACTTAAGAAAACTTGTAGTTCCATTAATATGGGTGAAGAACCTCTTCAGGTCGTATTCACTATCTTTCCAGAACAGGACTATATCATCTAGGTATCGCCCATACAATACCCATGAAGTCCTAAATTCCGAGTTGGTAACAAACAGGTCCTCCCATTGTGCCAAGATAATGTTGGCAAACACTGGAGCACAGCACGCACCCATTGCAACACCCTGTCTTTGCTTAAAAAGATGCCCTTCAAAGGTCACAAAATAATTCTATAATATTATTTCCGTACATGTTCGTAAAGTCAGAATGGTGTTATGATTAAGTGTTGAATTGGCACATAAATAGTCATAATACCATTCAAGGCCAATTTGATGTGGAATAACTAAAAAGAGATCACAAACATCAATAGTGACTAATATGTTACTATCAAAAAACATGTCCTGTTTAACTTTAGTAAGAAAGTCCCATGAGTCCCTAATCACAAGACTACGTGAATCTAGAATGTTTTTCATCATATTGTCAATGAACTTAGCAATACTATACGTTTTTGAGGCTTTTGCATCCACAATTGGTCTTAATGGTGGGTTTTCTAAGGATTTGTGAATTTTTGGTATGCCAAAAATTGTGGGTATTTTTGGATGGCTTATAAGCATATAATTATAGGTTTCTAAGGTAATTTGACCATTTAATAATAGCTGTTCCAATTCCAGGTCAATATTACGATATGCTATATTAATCTCATTTCTTGACACCTCAAGATAGACATCACTATACAAAAGTTCCATCATCTTGCTATTATAATCAACCACATTCATAATTACCATGCCCCCACCTTTATCAGGTTTCATTATTCTTATGTCATGATGCTCTAAAATTTCACTTAGAAGTTTTCTCTCATCACAGTCCAAGTTAGCTTGACCAGGTTTTTTATACTTATTCACTAATAAGTTCTTGATATCAGCTTCACATAGATTGTCAAACAGCTGTACTAGGGGGTGTGATGGGGGTAAAAAAATACTAGGCCTACGTGTATCCAAATGGCCAGTACTAGTATTGTTATCGTGAAAATGTAAGGCCAAATTAAGTTTTCTTGTAAATAATTTAAGTTGTAAAATAGAGTCAGTAAGCATCCCTTCCTTAATAGGAACAACATTAAAGCCCTTGAATAATAACTCGGCCCACCTGGTGTCAACTCTGACCTGGCTGTAGTTGTAAATGTTAAAGTCACAGTTATTGTTGCTAATAACATTAAGTACCAGGCCACTATTATTATCGTTGTCAAAATGGTTGTCAGGGTTTATCTCCTGTATGAACCCCATCTCCCCCTCCAGGAACCCATCCCAGGGTTGTTGCCATTCCTGTAGTAATTCTCCCTCCCTTGTCTCTGGTTCTGTAACCTCTCCGACCTCCGTAAAGGAGGTTGCTCTAAAGGGGAAACATTTCCACTATTGCCTTGTACATGCTCTTCAATTTCATTATCCTCAGTACAAGAGATGTTATTAACAGAAAAACTTTGTTGTCCCCTCAGTGGATCTGGATATGCTCTACCATTCTCATAATCCACCTTATCCCTTAATAATTTCCTTTCCTTTCTAGTCTTTAATTCAGTTAGTTCAGTGTCAACATGATTAAACACAGCATTAAAGTTATTACATTTCATTTCAAACAACAAGTCATTTTTAATGCTTAAATCTAAAGTATTAATCTCCCTTAATAACAATGACATTTTACGGTTGTTATCAGATATCAAAATTTGAAGCAATTCACACCCTTCCCTGTTAAAAAATTGTAGGAGTTCTTTATGAAGGTGTGAGTCCTTTTCCAATCCAGTGGGAAATTTCCATGAATGGAGCCCCTTAGGCACCTGCTCTCTTTTAGTACACTCAGTTAAATATTCATTTTCCAGTTGCAATTTTTTATATTTCAGAAGTAGCCCTCTAAAACTGGAAATTTGTTGATCCAATATACCTGGGTTAACATGATTATTACTAGAGTGAAACTCGATTAAAACCAGTTTCAGTTTTAAGCCATTGCTCAACCGATACATTAAAAGTCACTTCCTGCCTTTTGACAGAAACGTTCTGAGCCTGTGTGTTACAACTAAAACCATTGGTGTTACCACCTTTAGATTTAAGCATTAAAAATGACTTGTTGCTTGAAATGAAATGTAATAACTTTTGGGCTGAGTTATTATCCAAGGGCTTTAATTTTGTTCCTGTTAAGGAAGGGACGCTTATTGACTCTATTTTACAACTTAAATTATTTACAAGAAAACTTAATTTGGCCTTACATTTTCACAATAACAATACTAGTACTGGCCATTTGGATACACGTACGCCTAGTATTTTTTTACCCCCATCACACCCCCTAGTACAGCTGTTTGAGAATCTATGTGAAGCTGATATCAGGAACTTATTAGTGTACAAGTATAAAAAACCTGGTCGAGCTAACTTGGACTGTGATGAGAGAAAACTTCTAAGTGAAATTTTAGAGCATCGTGACATAAGAATAATGAAACCTGATAAAGGTGGGGGCATGGTAATTATGAATGTGGTTGATTATAATAACAAGATGATGGAACTTTTGTATAGTGATGTCTATCTTGAGGTGTCAAGAAATGAGATTAATATAGCATATCGTAATATTGACCTGGAATTTGGAACAGCTAGTATTAAATTGGCAAATTACCTTAGAAACCTATAATTATATGCTTATAAGCCATCCAAAAATACCCACAGTTTTTGGCATACCAAAAATTCACAAATCCTTAGAAAACCCATCATTAGGACCAATTGTGGATGCAAAAGCCTCAAAAACTTATAGTAATGCTAAGTTCATTGACAATATGACGAAAAACATTCTAGATTCACGTAGTCTTGTGATTAGGGACTCATGGGACTTTCTTACTAAAGTTAAACAGGACATGTTTTTTGATAGTAACATATTAGTCACTATTGATGTTTGTGATCTCTTTTCAGTTATTCCACATCAAATTGGCCTTGAATGGTATTATGACTATTTATGTGCCAATTCAACACTTAATCATAACACCATTCTGACTTTACGAACATGTATGGAAATAATATTAGAGAATAATTTTGTGACCTTTGAAGGGCATCTTTTTAAGCAAAAACAGGGTGTTGCAATGGGTGCGTGCTGTACTCCAGTGTTTGCCAACATTGTCTTGCCACAATGGGAGGACCTGTTTGTTACCAACTTGGAATTTAGGACTTCATTTGGTATTGTATGGGCGATACCTAGATGATATAGTCTTGTTCTGGAAAGATAGTGAGGATGACCTGAAGAGGTTCTTCACCTATATTAATGGAACTACACGTTTCCTTAAGTTTACTATGAATAGCAATGTAGAACTGATTAATTACTTAGATGTTACCATCAAGAAAGACTTTGAACACAATTGTTTTGTTTCACAACTATATAGGAAACCTACCTATTCAAATTCACTATTGCATTATACAAGCGCACACCCATTGCACCAGAAAAAAGCCCTAGTTAAGGGCCAATATGTAAGACTGGCCAGAATGGTATCTGATTTTGCGGATTTTCTTAGTGAATGTGAAATATTAAAAAACATGTTTTGTAAGGGGGGTACCCTGAAACCTTTGTCATAGATATTTTTAATGAAGTTAAGACTAAAAGAATGAATGGTCATTTTCTTGCACTACTAGGGCAGGTGTCCATCAAAAGTCATAATGACTGTAAACCTTAAGATTTTGGACGGGTGCTTACTCTTACTTACACTTCCAATTTTTATGACATTAAAAACATTATTTCCAAATATTGGAAAATATTTGATGTTGACCCTGAATTATCAGGGAAATTTGGTATTGAACCGCAAGTGGTTTACAAAAGAGACACTTCCCTTAAAGGATTGTTTGAAAAGCAAAAATTTGACACCCACAATGGTGGTACTTTTAAGTGTGGGAGGTGTGCCCAATGCCCTTATGTTATGGACAGAGAAAAAATCAAGCTCAAAAATGTTGGATATATTTCCAGTTCAAAAAGGATGTACTGTTACACTAAAGGGGTTGTGTATTTGGCCTTGTGTAGATTCTGTGCAGGTTTCTATGTAGGTAAAACTAAGAATGCCCTAAGGTTAAGGATTTATCAACATTTATATGATATCAGGAATAAAAATGAAAAGAATGCATTATATAAACATTTGGTTAGTGAACCTACCCATTCCTTCCTGTTCTTTATATTGGAACAGGTAGATCTGGGACCTCATGGGGGACCCTTGAATGAGTATTTGGAGTTTGTAGAACTCAAATGACAAATTAGGCTTGATACTGATCATGCTCCTGGGTTAAATGATAGAATTTCATTATCTTCTCTGTTGAAATTAAAATCTATGTTTTTTTATTTAGTTATATATATTGTTTAGGGATATTTTAAACTTTTTATATATATTATTGTTTTATATTTGGCTTGCATTAAGTATTTGCAGCCTTGTTAATGGGGGAAATGATGTCAGTTATTTGTGATTGGGTAAGCAATGTATTTAAGCAGGTGCTAATTGCAGTATTTTTGTATTCTGAGGAAGTAATCTACCAGACAAAAGTGCTTAACACTGCTATGTTTGCTTGCACTGCTTTATCTTGGATGAACATTGTCTGTATTTTTTCTGGATTTGGAGTTTTCTGCTTATAAAGGATTTACCATCTACCAAGCATCGCTTTTGTCTTGCAACATCTGCCTTTCATCTAAGAAACAACAACAAATTTATCATAGCCATAGTCCTAGATCTATCAAAGCGTTTGATATGGTCTCCCATATCCTACTCTTAGACACTCTGTCAACCTTATTATTCACCCCCTCTGCTACTTCATGGTTTAGAAGCTCTCTCTGACAGAAAACAATCAGTTAAATAGCAAAGTACACTATCTTCTCTATTACCAACTACAATAGCTATCCCACAATGATCAATATTGGGTCCTCTACTATTCACCATTTTCACTAACAAGCTACATACTTCCACCATGCATGCAACACTTATACAGTATGCAGATAACTCCACCCTAATCTGCTTAGCCCCATCCATAACCACGCTTCAAAAGCTCACCCAAGAATCATTCTGCTCCATGGAACAATGGATTACAGATATCCAACTCATTCTAAATCCCAACAAGACCAAATTACTCTTTTTTACCCCCAATAAACCCAAATCCACACCTCCTACCTTCACTATAACCTCCAAAAATGGGACCACAGTCTCCCCCTCCCCTCACACTAAGCTGCTCGGGGTTGAAATAGATAATCTAAACTTTAATGTCCATATCTCACAAACCATCACAAAGGTACATAAGAAAATAGGAACCCTATACAAACACAAACATTTTCTATCGGACCAAGCTAGAATCTCTTTACCCCAAACCCACCTCTTGTCTGCCCTAATGTATGTATGACCAATCCTAATTCATATCAGGAAAACAGACCTAAACAAACTAGAGTCATGTTACAATAAAATTGCAAAATTCGCTAACAACTCCTCTTTTAGAAGTCATCACTGTCTTGCCCTGAAGCAACTACAGTGGCTAGAACTCCCTCAGCTAATTAGCTATCACCAATTAGTCCTCACCTTCAACATAATAAGGAACCCTCAGAAAACCCCAGCCCTAAACCAACTTCTAAACCAATATTCTGCAAATCGCCCTCTATGCTCATCCAACAAAACCCTGCTCTGCATAACCAAAGCCAATAGCACTGCAGGGAAAAGTCTGCTCTTCCACACCATTTCTAGGGAATGGAATAACCTCCCCCAAAGTATCTCCTCTGCACCATCCATCACACTTTTCAAGACATTACTAAAGTCACACCTCTTGCAATCGTGGCTCTGTCCCTGTATCACATAAAATCTTCTCTGCTCTCCTCCTAACTTGCCACACCTCATCTCCTCACTGCTCACCTCATCTATCCCGTACTACTCAAATACTCCCTATCAGAAACTACTATCCTACAAATTATTTCTCACGCTATGACATATCTTCCAAATAGCATTATTTTCCAGATTCCATTCCTTCATTTTTATGCCTTGTACTACCAATAGGGAATTCAAAGTTTTGCTATCTATATACCAAGCTTGCTCAAATCAAACTAAGGTATGAAAAATCTCATTGATTGTATATATGCCACTGTATTGAAATTTTCTGTCATTCTTGGATTATGTGTTGTCATATAAAGACATGGAGCCCTGACTGTGTATATGCCTCTGTACAGAAATGTTTTTGTCGTTTGTTGTATTTCTACTGTTATGTTATGGAGCTTTTCTCCCCGGGCCACCACTGTAAATGGACCATGTTCCAGTCGGACTTTCCTGGTAAACAAATGTAAAATAAAAAATAAACTAAATAAATAAATGCCTGGCTTAGAGCTGTCAGAGATGAACAGTTTGTAGATTTATAGATGAGGTTGTGAGTATTCAAATGTTGGTAGTAAGATAGTAAGTGGGGTAGTTGGGGAAAATGTAGTTCTTTGAGTGCTAGGCAGTAGTAGCATTTTTTGTGCGTGATTTACTGCAAACTTTGCTTTTTAGCGATAGCACTGTTGGAGCTTTGAGAGCAGAGAGGCTTGTAAGTTTGTGACAATAGGGGCTGAGTAGAGAATTATTGGGAACAGTGGAGTAGATGCTGCAGTTTTCTGGTTTGATCAGTGAAGAAATTTTGATTCTATATAGGAAACCCAATTTCTGTGAGTTTTCCTCACTGTATGTTGGATGTGGTAGTCACATTTTAAGGTATTGTCAGTGTATATTCCAAGTACCTTAGTATGTGGACAATTTCAATTTATTCTTACTTGCTAATAGAATATCAAAGTATGATTAAGAGAAAGCTGTAAGTCACTTAGGCAAACAGAATAAGAAGGGGTCTTGAGTGAGTTTGTGCAGGTTGTTAAGGTTTTGGGTGTTACATATGAGGGTGCAGTCATCAGTGTACTAAATTATTTTGTCTGACTTGGAGTCATCTAGGAGGTCATTTATGAAGATATTGAAAAGAATGGGACAGGGAATGGACCCTTGGTGGATGCCTCTGGAGTCTGGTAGGAAAGGGAAGTCTCTGTGCCATTTTATGGCATGTGGTCTGTTGGCAAGGTAGCTGTTAAACCATGTGGTAGAGGTGTCATTAAATCCTATAGGTGAGAGGTTTTGTGTGTAGACGGAGTGAGTGACTGTGTTGAAGGCCTTTGAATGATCTAAAAGAGGATATTTACTAGCCTTCCTTCAATCCTATGAGTATGTACAGTGTTAGTGAAATGTAGGAGAGCTATATCAGTGCTATGATAGGAGCAGAAGCCATGTTGGGAAGGGAATAGGAGGCTATTGTTGGCGAGGTGTTGGGAGAGCTGGAATTGAATGCATGCTTCAAGAATTTTAGCTAAAGGGGACAGGATACCAACAGAGCAGAGTTCAGTATTATTATTTCCTTCTTTATGTAGTGGTAGGATATAACTTTTTTCCATAGTGTTGAGAGATATGCTTTTGTCATAGAGGAGTTTTTGAGTATAGAAGCAGGAAAAGCTATAGCCTTGGCAGCAATTTGTAGATATTCATCGGGGAGATTGTCAGTTGCTAGAATGATGGGTTCTAGTTTTAGAAATAGTTTTTCAATGGTTGAGGTAGGAACTGGTTTCAATGAGAAGGGAGAAGCATCACATGTGTTGCTGGGGATTGAGGGGCTTGTAGGAGAGGTGTGATGTTTGATTAAGCATGTACATTAAAGAGAGAGGTAGTGTATCTGTTTTGTTTAGCACTGTGGGTTCAGGTTGGGTAGTATAACCTGGTTTGAGGATTTTGTTAATAGCTAACCACAATACCTTTGGGTTTTGAATGTCTTTTTTTTTTTTAATCTGTGTTGATTTGGTATTTAGTGTGATTTCTGAGTTTCTGAAGTATTTGTAAGTTGTTTTGTGTTTTATTTTTGACATAGGAATTCCATTCCAGGCCTTGTCTCTGAGTTCCATTAGAAGTTTTATGGTTCTAGTCAGCAAAGGGACTGGTATAGTTGGCTTTTACACTGTAGAATGTTGAGGATGGTTCTGGAGAATTCTCTAACAGCATCATCTAAGGGGAGATAATTTAGACGTCAGTTATAAAGCTGTAGTTTCTGGAGATATGTTTCTTTTTGGAAGTGGGAGAACTTGTATGCTTCATTATGGTGGTATGGTTTGGAAGTGTGGTTTTGGGCTCTGATGATAAAATAAGGAAGGTAGTCTTTTAGAACATTAGAAAGAGAGCCATAAGAGAACGCGTTGTTATAGGCAGAGATGAGTATCCCATCAAGTACTGAACTATTGTTGGCATTGTTTATGTTGACTGTGGGACAGGTAATCAGTTGGGAGAGGCAGTATAGACTGATAGCATTTTGAGGATAATCACAACTGAGAGCCAGCCAGTCAGTATTAAAATCTCCCAAAATTATCTTTTCTTCAGGGAAATTAGAGGTGGCCCATGACAGAAATTCTTTAGCAGTGCTGATGTTATTTCCAGTAGGGATGTACATTTCTGTTATGGACAGGGTTTTGTGGGGGGTTAGCTTTAGTATAGTATTAATGAGTTCAGTATTATTAAATGTTGGGATGGGGGAAAGGGAAAGGGAATGTTGTAGAGTATTTTATATAAGCCTCCAACTCTTCTTTGTTTTTCCTGTCTACTCTTATTATGTTGTAACTTGGTTGTAATATTTCTTCATCTTAAATGTGGGGTTTTAGCCAAGTTTCTTTAATTATTAGTATGACAGGAGAATGGTGACCTATCCATGCATGCAGGTGGGTTATTTTGTTGCAATTTCTTTGGATGTTCAGGTTAGAAATTTGCAATGGTAATGTTTTGAAAGTAAAGAGAGGTGCATTTGGTTTTGGGTTAGTGGTGGAGCTGGCAGTTGATGGTCCTGGACTGGAGTTTATGTCACCATCTATTGTTAGTTTGGTAGGAAATGATTGTATATTGAGGGTGATATGGTTTACAGAGTGTTTTTTGGAAATGCATTTTGGTTTTAATGTTTGTAGAGTTTGGATCTTAAGTTTGAAAGAATGAATGAAGGAGGTGGGGTAGAGTGATGGCATTATGGAGGATTCTGTTACAACCCTGTTTGCATTGGCTAGGAAAGACTGGGTTATCAGGATTGGCATGTGTAGAAATATCATGGCTGAAAGAGAATGAGGGTGTGCAAGGGTGTGGTAAAATGTTAATTGGCAGATGGAGAGGGAGTTTAGGAATATGCTAAGATATTTGACTTTTTGGCTAGTTGTCAAGTTGGGTGTGGCTTTGGAAGTATAAGTCTAGAATAAGTGGTGATGGGTGCGAATTAGGGGTAGAGTGGGAGAGCAAAGTGAACCTGAGTGCAGTGAGGATGAACAAAGCAGGTTAGTCTGAGCAGGAAAGTAGAGTCTCAAAAAACAATTAATGAAGCGGTCTTGAAGTAAAAAATGTGCTTTCATTCAGTTAATGCCAAATATGTCCAGCATTTTATTTGTATCTTTAGTCTGTAATTTAAATTAATTACTCCACTGTTATTTTAGTATCTAGTTATCCTGACTAATAATGACATACAATAGTGAATATAGTATTGCAGTTGACTGTTTAAACAGTTGTCTAATGGTCAGGAGGTTTCTATTGACTTTAAATTACTAAGTCCATAGGTTACTAACCCTCCCAAAGAGTAACAAAACAATGAGTAAAATTAAATTTAAAATGCAGGACTGCAGCACAGGAAAAATAAAATACTGGCTTAGAACTGAAAGGGGTTTCATAAGTGTTTGTGGCAATGCAAAAATAAACTTAAGCACAGGAGACAGTGGACTGCTAAAATGTTCAATAAAACTGAATTGGAAGGAAAGAATACCAATGTAGCTTTGTGTGGACAAAGTTCTTTGTTTTGGGCTGCCAAAATAATTATAAATAATTTACATAAAAATATAGCCCACAGACAGATATTCTAGTTCTAAACTTCACTGTTACGTAAATTATAGATCTAGTTACTTCTTCTATAGAGAAATAAAAACTAAAGCATACTTTTCTAACTTATAGAGGAGGTTGAGTGCACTGAGTCAGTGGTGACCAGGCACAAATATTGACTCAGAGCTGAAAGTAGTTTAATACGTGTCTCGTACAAGGAGAAATAAAAAGGTAAGGAGACCAAGGGTTACTTCATTGGAGTCATGCAGTTCTACTGAAGGGAGACAGGAGGGGACAACTAATGGGAGTAGTAAGTGTAGAAAAAGTGAATGAAATATAAGAAATCAAAATATCTGGAGTAAGAACAGTAAAGAGTAAATATGTGTCTTTTAGGCAGTAAAGAGTAAAAGCTGACAAGCAGAATATCTGTGGAACAGGGTTTACAGCCTTTTAAGTCTATTCATTTCAAACTAGGGCACTGAAGCAATTGTCTTCAGACTAATCACTGTGCAGGTTAAAATATATGCAGAAAGGACTGGATGCTCAATACTTACTTAAAATATATGCAGAAAGGACTGGCTGCCCAACAATTTCTGAAAGCTCATAAGAGGAGAAGTAATAGAAAGTTTCTCCAAAACAAATGAGGAATAGATTCAGATGACTCAGACTGGCTTTTGGATCGGCCTGCTGTGTGTAAGCTTTAGGGATTTTTCCAGTGAACCTCCTTAAAGCTCACAAGGGCAGAAGTGGCAGAAAGTTTGTCCAAAATAAATGGTCGGTGAATACAGCTGACTCAGACTGTCTTTTGGATGAGCCTGTTATGTATATACTTCAGGAATGCTTCCAGTAAAGGCCACTGCAGCTCCCTTGTACCCTGCTGGAAATAGAGAAGGAAATCTATCTTTTAATTTCAGCGTTTTTTCATTTGAAAATCATCCCTCATCAAATTTAGTAATCTGAACCATGTTTTGAGAAGAATCTGGTCAGAAGATTACACTCTTTCCTGTTGCTATTACCCTCTAGGCAGTCACTCACAGGAAGTAGTAAAACGGAGCAAATGTCCTTTACAAATAGAACTCTTATTTACAACATATTTATAAATATTTACAAATGCACAAATGCACAGATATACAAATATATTTGTACATATTCATAATTTGCTTTACAGTCACACTAAATTTTCATCCCTAGTAGATCCCCGTTCCTTTTTCCATAACCACTGTCATGATTTTAATTAATATTGTTGCTAAAATCCATTTGCCAGTAAACATAATTTCATTTATTATTTCATTCCATATAACCTATGAGACATAAAATAAAATGTATCTATTCTTTTAACATATTTTTACGTCTATTCTTTTAATATCCATATTTAATGGCATCTCTGCTTATCTTTTCCCATAACTTTTATTTCAAAAACCCATATTCCACAATTTGTTCTTCTTGACAATGCAACTTAGTCTATTACTTTTCTTTTTATATGGCATATTTTTGTTTATTGGTAATTTATCTAATACCAGCCTCCACAAAAAAAAAAAAATCTTGACATGATTACACCATTTGCTTATTTTTAAAGTTCTGCTTTTTTCATCTGTTAGAGTTTTCCATGGCTTTCATAGCAATATTTTATCATTATATTCTTACATCATATTTTTCTATCTTTTTCTATATCATCAATTTTTATTTTCCACAAAATATTTTTTCTTGATAAAATTTTATTTCATTTATGCATTTTTTTCTCTTTTACTCCTTTTAACCAAACACCCAAATTTATAATACTTATATTTATACAAATTTTCTACTAATCTCTCATCTTTTTCATTTATCCACCTTAACACTTTGCACAAGTTTAATGAATCAGCATATACCACAGGGTTAATAAACCCTAAACATCCTTCCTCTTTATTTACATACAAAACTCCTCCTTTTACTGGGTTTAATCTAGAAACCCATATAAATGAAAAAAAAAATATCTGCAATAATTACTTTTCAAATACTGTTGACAGTATAACTATATTTGCTAAGAATGCTGTTTTTCCCATCAATACTGAATTTTGTTTTATTAATTCTATTGCTTTTTCCCATTGAATTCTACTTATATCTTTATTCTCAAATGTTATGCCTAACACAGAAATTTAATTAATTGCAAAATGTATACCCCTATATGTAATACATTACTTAAAGATTTCTTTTCTCTTTATTTAAAGGCATCCCTATCAACTGTAGACACTCGCATGCATATTATTACTTCTTTTATACAAATGTTCTTTTTGCTTTTGCAATTATTATAATGTTACCTGTATATTTGAACTGAACTGGAGTTTTTAACCCTTCAGAAATTATATACCCCACCTCCTTCAATTTGTAATTTATTTCACATACTATCACATTTATAACTAATGCAAAGAGTATACAAGTCATTGTATATCCCTGTCAGACACCACTCTTCAAATGTGCATCTTGGCTTAACCAGTCATTTACAGTTATTTTTACTTTATTATTATTACATACTGACATACATAATGTCCTAACTTTCTCACTTATGTTATATTGTTTCATTATTGCTCATAAGATGTCATGTATCAAATACCTTATTAAGGTCTCCTATCATGGTTTTCGCTTTTTCTATTCATATCATCAACAATATCTCTATTATTAATAATTTTTGGAATCTCTTTTGTAGTATTTTCATAAAGATCTTACTATTATTATTTAATACTACCAATCTCCAGTTTTTTAATTATCTTCTATCTTCCTTCTTCCACATGAATTTAAATATTCCAAAATATAATTCTTTATACATAAAACCTTCATGTAACCATTCCTTCAAAATCTTAAAAAAATTTTTGCCAATCCCTTACATTTTTATACATTTCATAACCTGTTCCATCTGGTCTTGCAGTTGATTTTATATTTACTTGCCCTAATGCTTCTAGCTCATTTAAAGAAATCTCCTTTTCCAACTCTTTACTCTTTTATATTAACTTTTTTACTTTCCAAAATTTTTCACTTCCTTTCCTTTAAACATTTCTTGTACATATGGTACTACACTATTCATAATATTTTCCCAAGTTCTTTATGTTTCTCCAGTTACATTTTTTATTTCTATCATTAAGCTACCATCTTCCTTTACTAATCTGCTAAGTAACTTTATACTTCTCTTTCTCCTTGTAAAATATATTTGATTATATAACAATTCTTGTATTTTTTCTTAATTTCTTTTCATGTAATTCTTTTTCTTTGTCAAAGTACTTTCTATTTATATGTTCAAAATCTTCCAATCAATCATTATATGCTCTTTTATATTTTTCTATTCTTTACTTTTCTCATATCATATTTCCACTGTAAAAACATTTTTTTATATTTTCCCTTAAATATCATCTACCATTCAGACCTTTTATAAAATGTTCGCATGTAATATGATCTTTTCAGAACTGTATTACTAATCTCTTTCTTTCTCCATGCCATGTTTCTCATTTATCCTTTTTTTATTCCTTTGTCTATTTTATATATTCCTTATTTTCCTTTATGTCTAAGCATATTGCAAGATGATCAAAAAATCCTGTTTCTACTATCTGCCTTTCTCCTATAACTAAACCTTCTGAAACTGTAAAATAATCAGTTTCAGTTCTATGCATACCCTATTCATAAGTCCATGAATTTTTGTCTGAAAGTTTTAACGTACCACATATTATAACTTCTAATATTTTATTTCTTTTTATGCTTGCCTCTTAAATCACAACTAAAGTCTCCTGTTATTATAATATTTATATTTATCACTACACAGTCTAAAATCTGAAGAAATATGTTTTTCCTTGTATTATAATTAACATAAGCATATAATGTTATAATTCTGTATACTTGCCCTTTCCATTTTAAATCTTCAATGGTTAATCTTCCCATTTTTGCTAAAGATACATCCAATGTCTTTACTGTATTTCTACAGAAGGCCACTATTCCAGACCATCACTCATTTCCCAAATTCCAGATTGTCTTTCCTCCTCATAGTTTCTCTGTTTGTAATCTTTCTTCATTTGTTAAAATTGTATCTAATAATATAATTGCATCTCTATCATATGTATTACACTACTCCAAATTATCTATTCTTCTTACTATATTCTTAATACACTCACATTTATAGAAAACACTCCAACATTTTTCATTTTCCCTTTTCCTTAGATTCATGGTTTCATAAGTTAATAGCTAATTACTTGGGTAGTTTTCTTAATAGGCCATTCTAAGCCTAGCCAGTTTCCTTGCAAAGGTAAGACTCAAACACTGTAACTTATGTCTGTACATCAAACACCTTAACCAATATGCCAACCTCCAATCATTAGCTGCATATATTATTTTTCATCCA
>NC_056726.1:1019979026-1020051526 GCF_019279795.1 Protopterus annectens | reverse complement strand
TGCATTCCGATCTGAATCTGAACTACTCATTCCCCATCTTACTTTCTGCAATTCTGTGTATTTGATTATTAATCATCCTCTCAAGAACTTTCATGCAATGTGATAGGAGTTTGATACCTCTACATTGCCCAGACTTGTGACTGTCCCCTTTTTTCTTGAACAAGGGCACTAGTATGCTTAAAGGGCACTAATATGCTTATTCTCCAGTCATCTGGGATATGCCTTGCTCTCCATACTGCTACAAGCACCCTCAGGAGCCATTTCTACCCCATCATACCCAACATCTTGAGCACATCTGCTGTGATCTCATCTGAGCATGCTGCTTTCCCTGACTTCATTTTCCTTAACACTATTCTTAATTCTTCTATGGAGGGCTCCTCATCTTCTTTCACAGTAGGTTGTGCCTGTGGTAGTATAGCCTCTGTGGAGTTTTCTTCATTCTGAAACTGCTGGTAGTACATTTGCCTTTGTCTTGTGGACTGGTGAGCAGGTTGTTGCCCGCATCCCTTATGAAGGGTGTCTGACTATTTTCTTTATCTTTCTGTCTTTGCCTTACAACCTGATATAGTGTGTTTGTGCCACACACTGAGTCCCTCTCCAGAAGGTGGCAGAGTGCCTCTGATTCCTTGTTCTTTGCTATTTCAACTCCTATCTTAGTCTCTTTGTTAGCCAACCAGTAGTCCTTCCTAGCTTGGTCTGTCTTTGCTATCTCCCACTTTTTTCCTGCACTCCTTTCTTTTGATGCTTTCCTGGACTTCTGCATTCCACCATCAGCTTACCTAATGTACCTTATTTCCATAGTGGGCTCAACTGCATACCTGTTCTGTAGCCTTTATGCATGCTGTTTTGAGGAGCCACCATTCTTCTTTAATTCCACCTATCTGCTCCCCTTCTTGAGATGCTGGATCCCTGTGTAATTCCTTCAATGTTTTCTCTCCAGTCAAATTCCACAACTTCCAGTTCTTCATCCTGGTCTCTGTTGACATTAGAGCCTACTCTGACCACAACTTGCAGATGATTGTGGCAGCCAGTGATTTATGCTGTGGGCCAACTGTTTCACTGGGGATGACTTTGCAATTATTGATTCTACCCTGGTGCCCTTTCCTTACTAGGAGGAAGTCTACCTGAGTTGCATATTGGCCACTTTTGCATATGATCTTGTGACTGTCTTTCTATTCAAACCATGTGCTTGCTACCATCAAGCCATTTGCCAGAGAAAAGTCTAGAACACCCTGTCCTTCTTTATTCCTGTTGCCCCACCCATGTGGTCCCAGGCATTCCTCATATCCTGTTCTTTCTTTCCCAATATGTTTATTCAGGTCACCCATTGTTTGTGTCTTTCGGCTTTTCCCGGTTAGGGGTCGCCACAGCAGAACTCCGGCCCACTAGATTTTTACGTGCTGGTTTGCCGGACCTAACACACAACCTTTAACTAAGGAACGCCCATTCAGGCATGTCACTACACAGAACACGCTCTAACTGAGAATTGAAGGGCAACGTCTAACTGTGAGGTGACAACACTACCGCAGCACCACCACCGCAGTATATTCAGGTCACCCATTATTAACACCAATCCATGTTGTCCTGCTTTATCTTGTAGGTCCTGCAACTTTTGCATGAATGCACTATTTTCCTCACTATCACAACCCTGGCATGTTGCATAAGCTAAAGTTAAGAATACTGCTGTATTATTACACTGGAGTCTGATTGCCATGAGTCTGTCACTAACTCTGATGACATCCCTCACTGTCTTCTGAAGCCTCTCACTCAGGACAATTCCCACACCATCTCTAGCCTATCCTTGTCCTGAGTAGTAGACTCTGGATACTTTCCTATCAATGAACCTACATTGAGCGTAGCGATTCTTAGTTCATGTTTGGTAGTTTGACTGGTTTTATGTCCAGCTTTTGCTCAACAGAGATATCACAGGTAACCCAGGCTGGGCAACTGGACACTGGCTGGCCAATAGTTTACTGACCCAGGGTTGCTGGGCTTTATGGCGGCATGCACTGGCCAATTGGGGCACATACTCCCTTCCCACCATTAACATGCTTCCCTGGCACAGGTTGGAGAAGGTCGGGTCCTCAACCACTTATCCCTGGTGAATACTCATGCCCATTTTGATGATGTTTTAGTTAGACACCACCATCTTTGAGGATACTGCATACCAGAGTAGATGCCCAAACCAGTTGGTCTATTCAACACTTCCTCATACAGGGTACAATCTACAGTCTGTGCTGCTGCCCACAGCTCCATTCTTAGGTAAGTTTGAGATGGAAACACTCAGCATGTTTTTCATCAGAGATACAGGCATAGAGAAATCATGCAAACTACAAACAGGCATGGGTCGGAGATCAGGCTCAAGACTTGCACCTTGTCAATGGGAGACAAAAATTTTAGGTATTATGCCATCTGGTCTCTCTCTATATAAAGACATATATAGTATACAAAAAATAAATATAGATACATATAGATACATAGATACATATATATAGATATCATCTTGATAATAATCATACTCAGCCCCCATTTTCCAAGTTTTTTACATGAGATCATATCTACTGTCACCACTTCTCAGTGCAGTAAATTATTTCTACTTTCTTCAACAGTCATGCCTGAGTGATGTTGGTCTTCTCTCATGCACTCCAGCTCTCTAATAAATGTCTTTGTTTCCCCTTGTGTTGTTCCAGTCTCTCCCAAATCCTCTTCACCAAATCATATTCTGTTTTCCTGCACGTGTCCAAACCACTGTAATCTATTCTATGACCTTTTCAGCAATTGGAGCTACTTTGGCTTCTGCTCTGATGTCCTTATTTCTTCATCATACCTCTCACCCTCTCAGAGCAAGAAGTCTGAGACCTAAAAATAGGGACACTTTTTAAATATTGCTCTTATGAACTTAGAAAGTTGATAGAATTACAGGTTTTGCAGTAGTACACATTTTCTGAAGGGTATGAAGTCAAACTCAAATGTCTGTCATTATTTCCTAACTTGAACTCTCAACGATTTACCAATGACTTGCCAGAAAAACACAATTTTATGAGAAACAGACCAAAAATATGAGGCAAATATCTGGACATTCTGTGAAATCTGTACAGTTGAGTTATTTATTTATCC
The DNA here is from genome assembly GCF_019279795.1 of Protopterus annectens. Classification (NCBI taxonomy): domain Eukaryota; kingdom Metazoa; phylum Chordata; order Ceratodontiformes; family Protopteridae; genus Protopterus; species Protopterus annectens. Next base: position 1,020,048,409 of record NC_056726.1, on the reverse strand, counting down.
CACATTGTGCATCCTATCAGCCATCTCATGCCCTTCATCCCCATTATCTCAAGTTTCTTAAACTGCTCTGTCCTCACTGTTAGGGTTTTTGTAATGATACAGAAGTACAAGTCATTCTAGTGTTTTGTGTACCTTGCTTTCCAGCTTCTTTACCATTCTTCTGTGACAAACTACCACTGACATTCTGTGCCAGTAGGCTGCAGACCATCAGATTTCAGCTAAGATTTCCTCGTTCAAGCTTCCTTTTTACACAGCAACCCTTGTTAACTTGTTCCTGTATTTGCCCTTCTGTTTCAGTTTTCAAATTCTTCACATTTTCACCGGTAATGCTCAAAGTGAGTAACCAAAAGCAGACTTACGTATACTAAGCCCAAGATGGCCATTTCTTGGAATATTTCCACTTCCCTGAGATATGGCAATCTCAGAGTCGATGTATATAAGTGCAAGGTGGTGTGGGGTTCTTCACCTCATACTGATGTTGTAGAAGAGCTTGCTCCTCTGAAAAAAAGAGTTTAAATGAAAGAGTAATGTTCAGTATTCGCTCTTCTTTATTCTCATTCTTTTATTCATCCTGTTGTGTCAGTACTCAGAAGTACAAGTGCAAACATTTCAGTAATGAGTCAGTTGTACCCACCTGCTGTCATAACAACTGTCTTGCCTATACTCAATTCCATCCCATGCACCTTCAGGTTTGCATTCCACACTGCTGTCATTTGCTCAAGGTAATTTTCAGAGTCTGCTTGTACTGCCACATTGATTGCATGCATCATTTTTGTTGACCAGTACCCTTTAATCTGCTTGCCAATGCAGTCCATCACCAAGATGAGCAGCAGTGGACTCAGAGGTCAATCCTGATACACAACCATTCCCACTTGGATCTCTATGTAATGCCAAATGCTGTTTGTATTGTGTCATTGTTTCCTTGTACATAGCCTGCACTAATACTACCAATGTTTCTTAGGCTAAGGACCATTGCAAGATTGCTCAAATCAGCCTTATTAAGACCTTGTCAAATGCCTTCTCCAAGTCTAGGAATGGACAGTTGGTCTCCTTTCTCAGCGCTGGCTTCTTCTCCACTATGACTCACTGTAAATATTGGGGATGGTTCTACTGCATCCTGATTTGAATCTGAACTGCTTATCCTCATCTTACTTCTTACTATTCTGCATTTTCATATATCAATCACTCTCCACAGTACTTTCATACAGTGTGATAGGAATATGATACCTCTATACTTCCCCTTTGTATTGCAATATAATGCTTATTCTCCAGTCATCTGGGATAGGTTTTCTCTCCATACTCCTATATGTTTTCTCAGAAGCCATTTCTCCCCTAACTCATCCAACATTTTCTGTCATGACCTCCTTAACTTGATTGTTCTTGTTTACTGATATATATATATATATATATATATATATATATATATATATATATATATATATATATATATATATATCTATATATATATATATATATATATATATATATATATATATATATATATATATATATATATATAAATTATATATGGTTTACAGTCGATATGTTGAACGTGGCTTATGCGCAATTCAGTTGTGTGTGAGTCAGAATGCAGAAAACCATTTGGGAGATGGTTACAATGTCAACTCCAGAAGACCTAAGACCAGGACAGTGGGGATCGGGAGATTTATCCTTTTCCACTCTGTAGTGCGATATCAGAGTTGGAATACATAAGTGGCAGAGGGTGTGGGGGCCCCTGCCCCCCACATGGGGGGTGCAGGGGGGCTTACCCCTCCTGCAAAAAATGACTGTCAGTGCATTGAAGTTTGGACACCAGAGTGCAGGGGTTGAATTCGACTTCAAATGCTTTGGTGTTCAATCTTTAATGCTGTTTACTATTGTGAACATCGAACCTGCAAACCGCATTTTTCATAGGTTTTCGTTGTGATGTTTGATGTTTCAATAGTAAATCATTTTATATATATATATATATATATATATATATATATATATATATATATATATATATATATATACAAATATATATATATATATATATACAAATATATATATATATATATATATATATATATATATATATATATATATATATATATATATATATATATATATATATATATTTTATTTGAAAATTAATTCTGTAGTTTGGGATCTGGAAATCTATGTCAACAATGGACTGTTTTTTGTCCTTTGAAAACCAAGCATCCACTGTTGTAAGGAAGTCCTTTTTTATTGCACAATTTATATCTAAAGGTACTGTTTCCAGATCTAGGATGGAATCATTCTAGTATACTTGGCAGTCATTAGGCCAATTACTGAGTATAATGACCCCATTGGTATGTACCAGTCAAGCACTTGTCACAACTGGAATGACCACAATGATCTCACTTAAAAAATTAAAGGACCTCAATTGTAAAAATTATGCAGACAATTGCAAAGCCTTGTCCCTCTTCTCAGTATCATGTAGCAGACTGAGATGTGACCTGTGTCTCTTTTATAGAGCTTCACCAAACCCTATTCTGTCAGACCTATTACACACATGCAAGTCAATCTTATCATAAGCATCTACTAGAGGAATCTCAATCTCTTGCAAAATACATACATATCCTTCCAACATGTTCTATTTATCATAGGGAATACCGCTCCTATGGAAATGTCTACCATTCCACGTAAAGCTGAGAACTTCTCTTACTATATTCAAATGTAATTTGTATAAATGGATGGGAAATCAGAAACTCTGCCCCAGTTTAGCAGCCCTGCTCCTTGTACTGAGCTCAGCAAAGCTTGGAGTCCTCATCAGAGACTGAGAAGTGTTTCCAGAGTTTTCCACTGCCATCCAGGCAATGATAAGCTACTGAAATTGATTTAGTGCACTTACTCCTCATTATCTAAGTGTTAACTACTGAAATTGATTTAGTACACTTACTCCTCATTATCTAAGTGTTAACTACTGAAATTGATTTAGTACACTTACTCCTCATTATCTAAGTGTTAACTACTGAAATTGATTTAGTACACTTACTCCTCATTATCTAACTGTTAACTACTGAAATTGATTTAGTACACTTACTCCTCATTATCTAAGTGTTAACTACTGTAATTGATTTAGTACACTTACTCCTCATTATCTAAGTGTTAACTACTGAAATTGATTTAGTACACTTACTCCTCATTATCTAAGTGTTAACTACTGAAATTGATTTAGCACACTTACTCCTCATTATCTAAGTGTTAACTACTGAAATGTACACTTACTCCTCATTATCTAACTGTTAACTACTGAAATTTATTTAGTACACTTACTCCTCATTATCTAAGTGTTAACTACTGAAATTGATTTAGTACACTTACTCCTCATTATCTAAGTGTTAACTACTGAAATTGATTTAGTACACTTACTCCTCATTATCTAAGTGTTAACTACTGTAATTGATTTAGTACACTTACTCCTCATTATCTAAGTGTTAACTACTGAAATTGATTTAGTACACTTACTCCTCATTATCTAAGTGTTAACTACTGAAATTGATTTAGTACACTTACTCCTCATTATCTAAGTGTTAACTACTGAAATTGATTTAGTACACTTACTCCTCATTATCTAAGTGTTAACTACTGAAATTGATTTAGTACACTTACTCCTCATTATCTAAGTGTTAACTACTGAAATTGATTTAGTACACTTACTCCTCATTATCTAACTGTTAACTACTGAAATTGATTTAGTACACTTACTCCTCATTATCTAACTGTTAACTACTGAAATTGATTTAGTACACTTACTCCTCATTATCTAAGTGCTAACTACTGAAATTGATTTAGTACACGTACTCCTCATTATCTAAGTGGTAACTACTGGAATTGATTTAGTACACTTACTCCTCATTATCTAACTGTTAACTACTGAAATTGATTTAGTACACTTACTCCTCATTATCTAACTGTTAGCTACTGATATTAATTTAGTACACTTACTCCTCATTATCTAAGTGTTAACTACTGAAATTGATTTAGTACACTTACTCCTCATTATCTAAGTGTTAACTACTGAAATTGATTTAGTACACTTACTCCTCATTATCTAACTGTTAACTACTGAAATTGATTTAGTACACTTACTCCTCATTATCTAAGTGTTAACTACTGAAATTGATTTAGAACACTTACTCCTCATTATCTAAGTGTTAACTGCTGAAATTGATTTAGTACACTTACTTCTCATTATCTAAGTGTTAACTACTGAAATTGATTTAGTACACTTACTCCTCATTATCTAAGTGTTAACTACTGAAATTGATTTAGTACACTTACTCCTCATTATCTAAGTGTTAACTACTGAAATTGATTTATTACACTTACTCCTCATTATCTAAGTGTTAACTACTGAAATTGATTTAGTACACTTACTCCTCATTATCTAAGTGTTAACTACTGAAATTGATTTAGTACACTTCCTCCTCATTATCTAAGTGTTAACTACTGAAATTGATTTAGTACACTTACTCCTCATTATCTAAGTGTTAACTACTGAAATTGATTTAGTACACTTACTCCTCATTATCTAAGTGTTAACAACTGAAATTGATTTAGTACACTTACTCCTCATTATCTAAGTGTTAACTACTGTAATTGTTGCATTATGAAGCATTTAATCTAAATTTTGATAAAAAATTGCCTCTCTTTAAGTATTTTTTCTTGAACTCTTTGGTTTTGTAACTAACTTGCAGATGGGTGATCTAGCTTGGGAATTATTTGTTGCGTTACTTGCAATGATCTTGAGGGTTTTTGTTTTGCTGTAGTTTTACATTAAGAAGCCCATGATTATCCATCTTGTGGTAGAAGGCATTTGCCTGGTCTGTTTGAGTTGGGAAGCACTTCGCCCATTTATAGAAAGTAAAGTACTTTTATTGAATAATCACACTTTATGAGCTTTAAAAGTACACTGCTATATTTATATCTTTAAATTTGTTTGTGGTAGTGTTTTGTACTGTTTGTTTGTTTGTGGTAGCATTTCACTCCGGGCACTCCTTTACTGTGCTTTTATTTAGGAGGACCAGGATTATTCATCTAGTGGCAGTAGGTGTTTACCTGGTCTGTCTGAGCTGGAAACCACACAAAATGACCCTAAGTATTTTTTTTTTGCACTTCCTACTATGACTGTACTTCAGCAGTTTCAAAAAGAAAAACTGTACTGTCTGCTGCTGCTTTGCATTGTATTACATTGTATCTATTAGTTGCAAGGCTGCTATAAGTAGTTTTTGTGGTCTTGTTACACTTGGGCTCCAAACCAGCTATTCTACATTAAGAAGGTGTTTTTCTGCACCCTTGTGGCAGAAGTATGTTGATCTGACCTGTCTGAGTTAGGGATTGCTGATGAAAGGCTTATTGTGTACTTTCAGAATTGGTAGTTAGCTTAGCACTTCTTTCTTTTGGCTAATATTTAAGCCTTGTGTTAGTACAGTGTTGCTCTTTGATCAGCAGCAGATAACAGTGCCCTATATAAGCGCAGATGCTTAGAAGCTAATTTTTCCCTAAACAGCTGTCAGTGAAATCCTTTTAAGCTTTTCTGCTGCTCTAGGAGCAACTGAGTTGCGCAATGAGCAGGGTTGCCTTCTTGGTAAAACTTAGCCTACACAAAGTATAGGTCCCTCTTGTAGTCTTGAAACTACCAGCACAGTCCTATCAAATTAACCCATTCCCTTCCATAATAAAACACACAGTAAAAACCTGTTATCATGGATGGGCAGTTTTCCATCATCTCTTTGGCCAACCTGATAGACATGGGCATCCTGAGGCAAAGCAGCAATTGTCTCATGTATACTGATGACCACTTACTTTTGAAACAAACAAATACTTTAAGTGAGAGATGTAGTTACTCTATGAAACTAGAGGCAAGACTCTCACACAAGGAAACATTGAATGCCAAACAGGCTGTCAGCACACACATACTTCCTACTCTAAATAAGGACATGACACATGAACTCACATATGTGGAGATACTCACTAGTAACTTACTAAAAGATCACAGGCTTCCCAAACTGAAACCACTTGCACACATAACAAAGCAAAACCAACCACAACACATAAAAACGCACACCGGTATCTCAACAAATAACCCCATAAGGCATCATACCACAAAGTCTAATTTACTGGTAATAGGTGACTCCATTGTGAGGCACACAGATGTTCCCCTCTCCAGGCTGGGTAAGGAGCAGGTTATAGTTAGCTGCCTCCCAGGTGCCAGGATCCAGCAAATCACTCAAGTACTCAAGTCACTGAACCACAAGTACTAGTATGACTGTCATAGTCCATGGGGGGTGAATTACTTGAGACGTACCTCACTGGACTGTATGAAAATTGACATGACTGAGTGCTTAGATTATGTGTTGCAGGCAGGTATAAACCTAGCCTTAAGCAGCTTTCTACCTTCTCCAAGGATGATGTCATAGTACAAAAAAAATGATTGACTTTAACAATTGGCTTAGCTTCTGTTGTCCAAGAGGATCTAATATCTTTCAGCTTGGGAAGACATGGTCAACAGGTCATGCTGCTTTGGCAGAGATGGTCCTCACTTGTCTCCTCTAGGCTTTTGGATACTGGAAAAGACACTTGCCTCCCCCACAGTGCCTTTTTAAGGCAATGTCAAAAAAAACAAAATTTCCGATGTAAAAAAGTACACTCAAGACAAACTCAAGGTCATGCTGCTTAATGCTAGGAGCCTGAACAGGAAACTGCACTCCCTGGAAGCACTTCTTACTTTGGCAGATGCTGATATCTGTGCAGTCACTGATGCATGGCAAGGCCACAGGAAGCACCCCGGCCAGGCAAGGCTACAATGCCTTCCACAGTTCAGACCCCAAAATGAGCATGAAAGAACCAAAGGTGGAGGTGTATCCATCTTCATTAAAGCCAAATACACCTCAAAACTGGTTAAATAGTATGACATGGGAGATTTCAACTATCCTTTAATCAAATAGATAACATAAGCAAGCACAAGCATGATTTCCCTGAGGTTCCTGGACTTTGTCAATACAAATGTTCTGGAACAGTTAGTCTGCACCTCCACAAGGGGCTCAAATGTCCTAGACTTAGTACACACAAACACAGAAGGTCACTGCACTACCCCCTGTGTGTTGCGGCTCTCAGTAAGATCAGACCAAAAATCTGTCTCATTTGAAGTAACAATCAAACCTGACACCCACACAGAAGCAAAAAGAATGAAAAATTTCTCCAAAACAAACTGAAAGAATAAGAAGTTCAAATGTACATGATATGCAATGGGATGAAGTAGCGGCCAGAGAGATAGAAACAAAGTTAAGAAAAGCCTCTAATTGTAAAACTCCATGCCCAGATGCAGTACCTACTTCTGGTTAAAAGCATTAACATCTTTGCACGAAGACTTAGGCATGAATAAGGACTATTTATATGCGCACCCTGAACAGACACCAGCTTGGCTAATAACAAGAAAAACAATACTCCTACTTAGGAGCAAACCTGCAAGCTATCCTAAAAACTATAGACCAATAACTTCCCTTCCAAAGACATATAAACTATACATTGGAATTGATGCTGACAGAGTTTATAGTCATTTAGAAGAAAACCCAATCATGGCAATAGAACAAAAGGGTAATAAAATAAAATCATATGGAACAAAGGATCATTTGGTGTTAAAGTCATAATGAAGAACTGCAAAAAGGTGAAAAACCTATGTATGGCATGGATAGACTACAAAAAAGCATTTGACAGTATCCCACATTCATGGATAAAAGTGCTTAAAAATGTATAAGATACATCATACACTGATTGATTGCATTACAACGACCATGAAACAGTGGCAAACCATTTTGCAGTTCAGCCATGATGGACAAATTAGTATTCCACGGATAAAAATTCAAAGGGGGATATTCCAGGGTGAATTTCCATCACTGCTGCTCTTTTATCTTGCTCTTAACCCATTAAGCTGTCTACTTAACAGATTAGCAAACCAAACAACAAAAACTGTTAAAATCAAAAACAGCAAGAAGGGCTGTACTTTCCTTCTCACAAAATTTATTACGTAAGCGCTTTCGTTTGGACCGATATCCAAACTTCTTCAGACAATGTTTCACTGAATACAAAAGTTTTTATACACAGTCAGTTAACTAATACATTAATTAATCAATTCAATAAACATCATCAGTTCAACCAACTCATAAAAATATTAAAGCTGTACACTCCAATATTACCTTAAAAAATATTGCATTCAAATTTTGTGCATCCTAATAATAAATAATAAACAATAATTTATTGGATACCAAAAGACTAAAAACCAACTAAAATTACAATTTCAAAAAACCAACAAAGGGACCACACATCATTATAGCTATATTGTATCCTTTATACATCAACTAACATTTACCTATCTAATTGTTTGAGTTTTAAGGTACACATAATAGAAGCATATTCATTGAGGCCAGGGAATATATGTGCAAACGTCCTAATTTGCCACAAAAGTTAATTTTCCTCTAACTTTAGTGCCCATGCCCCCCCTCTTTTATTGTGTAATTCCTGATACAGAATAGTAAAAAGGAATCTATCGGTGGGGTATTGTAGTATATCCCTAGCCAAGGCATTTGTAGTATTTCCTTTGTTTATGTGATAAGTGTGTTCATATATTCATTGTTTCACTGTTGTCTCCATTTTCCCTATATAAAATGACTGGCACTGCTGGCATAGTGCAACATAAACAATACCTTTGGACTCACAATTAAATTTCCCACTTATACTATATTCAATATATCTTATAATAATTTTATTGCCAACATATATGTATTGACATTGATGGCATCATCCACACTTGGACATGCCTACATTCTTTCTCATGACCCTATTTTGTAGTTCCAAAAAGTCTTTTAAATTCTGTCCATGCTGGTATGTTATCTGCGGCAGCTTTTCAAACTTTTTATTAATATGTATATCCTCTGTCACTAAAGCCCAATTCTTATATATGATACTTGAAACAAGTTTTGCATCCTTTGAAAATGTTGTAATAAAAGTAGGACCTATAGTGTCCGACTTATTATTGATATGCATGTTTGTACACATATCAATATCTAAGTTGTCGGTTGCGACATAATAACCCTTGGATAGAATGGGCTTGAAATGCCCAGTATTCCTTTTGGATACTACTTCTTTATATATACAAACATGCAAGATCAAATAAGCTGGTTGGGTATCCTCTGCTGCTAAACATAACTCTGAGTAGGCTATATTCTGCATGAAAGTCATCTTCCAAAGGTATCATCCTTGATGCCCTAACCAACTGACCTTTCATAACTGCCTTCTTTTGATGGAAGGGGTGACTACTAGAGAAATGCAAAAAACTGTTCGAATAGGTGGGTTTCCTATATATGACTGTTCTAAATATATTATAAGTTCTGTCTTTAGATATCAAAACATCTAAATAATTGATGGCTTCTGTTTCAAATTGGAAGGTGAAATCTAAGAAATTTGTAAGTTCTTCAATCTTTTCTATAAAAGGTGGAACTGTGGTAGCTTCGCCTTTCAAAATAAAAAAAAACATGTTGTCCTGGTATCTAGTGTACCAGGCCCTATGTTGTTGAAACAGTTGATTTTTAAATAAGAATTCATGCTTCCAAAACACTAGCACTCAGTTGGCAAAACTCCCGCTGCAGGGTGCCCCCATAGCAACCCCTGATGTCTGTTTGTATGCTTGGCCATTAAACAACATAAAATTGTTATGAAGAACTGTAAGAGTATTTCTGAGACATGGACTTCATTATTGTCTACGTCTTTAGTAGAAAGTAAATTTCTTACCCAATCAATGTCCGGATCCTGTGGGATAACAGTATATAGATCTTTTATATCAACTGTTAAAAAATTGTAGTTGACATTGAATTCCAATTTATTTATACCATCCAAACCCCCCCCATCGCCGAGTCTGGGCAAATATGCTCCTCACTTTTTATGATTGGTTTTCAGTTGCTGTCAACATATTTGGCACGAGCATATACAATTGATCCCCGTCCATCGACAATCGGTCAAAAAGGCGGGACAGGGATATTTTTATGTATCTTGGGAGACCCAAATATAATGGGTGTTTTTGGTGCTGCCATAGTTAAATAGTGTAGCATGTCCAAACCAATGCTTCCTTCCAAAAACAAATCATTTGTATGATTGTATATTTGCTTATATGCAATGTTTATCTCATTAATACTAGTTAAACAGTAACAGTCATCCTCTAAAACACTAAGCATTTTCTGTATGTAGTCATGTTCATGCATAAATATAAGCCCTCCACCTTATCGGGTTTCATTACCCTGATTTTATGTAGCTTCAGAGATACCAAAAAATCCAGCTCATCTGAAGTCATGTTACCATTACCTTTTTTAGCATTGTTTCTACATAGACTAGTTTTCAAATCTATTTCACAAATTCGTTCAAACAATGCTATAGTAGAGTGTAATGGTGGATTAAACAGACTAGAAACTTTTAAATCATGAGTCAAACAAGGCGTATTGCCCATTAAAATTCTTAGATTTAGTTTTCGGACAAATATTTTCAGATCTAGAATTGTTTTTGCTAAGTCAGCCCTTTTATCAGGAACAAATGATAGCCCTTTGGATAACAGGTCAACGAAATGCGTGTCCAAACAAAAATCTGTATAATTACGCACCTTAAAGTCACCTTGGGAACTTGGTGCAATCAATCGATAGCCAAGTGAACCATGAACTACCTCCTCCGACTATTCTGCTTCTTCTGCTGTTGTTGTCCTTGTCACCTGGTATTCTGTTGTGGTAGTGTGGTTTTTCGGCGAGCACCTTGAAAATCCTGACCATTGCCATCGTTTGATGTATGGCCTACCGCTTGCCGTGGACCCTCGCTGTTTTTGATTCTTTCTCTTCTTTGCACCTGTTGCGATTGGACAATTTCGTCTGAACCTCCATCATTATCGTTGGTGTCAGGAAGATGTGAATCACAATTGGTCCCTTCCATGCCACTGAAATTCAAAACTTGTGGTGGTGGAGGATAGGCATTGCCTTGTGCATAAGCACAAACATCCCTATTAAGTTTCTTAGTCTTTATCTCTTTTGCTCTTTTAATGACAGAGTCTATGGAGGAAAAAAATCTGACCATAGTCGAACTTGTACCTAAAAAACTCTGCGTCAGATGTAATATTCTTCTCAAGAATTTCTAGTTCATTTTTAAGAGAGTCGACCTGTATCCCATAATGTTTAATGGGAACTCCTAAAAACTCAATACCCTGTCTGTCAAACAAGCCTATAAGTTCTTGATGAAAGCAGGATTTAGAAACAAGTCCAACAGGATACCTCCACTGGTGTAGTCCCTTAGGCACTAACCCTTTGTTAATACATTCTTGTAGTTAGCCAATCTCTAATTGGAGTTTCCGGTATTTTAATAACTTCTTATCAAAGTTATTTAGATTAGCTATGATGGTAGAGTTATTATTTACTGGAGAACTAGGAATATGGGATTTATTGTTATGGCTACCACCAAAGAAAATAGGTGTTTTAAGGTATTCGCCAATAGCAGGTAGCCTTTCAGACAGATTTTGTGACTGTTCTTGGTGATTATTTTGATTAACACCATTAGCAAATGTTGTAGTGCCATGTCCGGCTACATTGTTGTGATCACGATTGTTTGATACATCAGCATAGGACAAAACTTGTCCATTAGTAATCAAACCATTAGACGAATCTGTAGGTAGGCTATGAGCACCATTTCTCTTGTTGTCTTCAAGCCTTTTAGACAGAGTATCAACTCTGCCTAACAATTTTTATACCAGAATGGTTAAATTACCCACAGCATTCGCCTCATTATTGGTACTTCCTGGTACATTGTATTCATCTTGTGAAAATGGAGGCTGTGATGAGATAGTGCCGCCGTTCGCCATATTGAACTCTAAAATAGCAAACCAAACAACAAAAACTGTTAAAATCAAAAACAGCAAAAAGGGCTGTACTTTCCTTCTCACAAAATTTATTACGTAAGCGCTTTCATTTGGACCGATATCCAAACTTCTTCAGACAATGTTTCACTGAATACAAAAGTTTTTATACACTGTCAATTAACTAATACATTAATTAATCAATTAAATAAATGTCATCGGTTCAACCAACTCATAAAAATATTAAAGCTGTACATTCCAATATTACCTTAAAAATATTGCATTCGAATTTTGTGTATCCTAATAATAAATAATAAACAATAATTTATTGGATACCAAAAAACTAAAAACCAACTAAAATTACAATTTCAAAAAACCAACAAAGGGACCACACATCATTATAGCGATATTGTATCCTTTATACATCAACTAACATTTACCTATCTAATTGTTTGAGTTTCAAGGTACACATAATAGAAGCATATTCATATATGAACACACATCACATAAACAAAGGAAATACTACAAATGCCTTGGCTAGGGATATACTACAATACCCCACCCATAGATTCCTTTTTACTAGTCTGCATCAGGAATTACACAATAAAAGAGGGAGGCCATGGGCACTAAAGTTAGAGGAAAATGAACTTTTGTGGCAAATTAGGATATGTGCACATATATACCCTGGCCTCAATGAATATGCTTCTATTATGTGTACCTTGAAACTTTTTGTTTTTAATACGTAACAGATTAGGTCATGGATATAATTTATCTGCCAGAAAACAGTGTAAAGATCTCTCATATTCTTTTTGTAGATGATTTAGATTGTATAGTTCATCATAAGCGGAACTGAAACCACAACTGCAAGTGGTTAATATTTTTTCACATGATATAAGAATGTAATTTGTTCTTGATAAATGTGCAAAAGCAACCTTTAAAGCAGGAAAGCTGCAGCACCAAGTAAACATCAATGTGCAAGAGGGAGTGTATAAATATTTGGGAATCGATGACGGATCAACAATAAAACATAAACAAATCTGAATAAAACTTAGTAATGAATATTTTAGTAGACTTAAATTAATGCCAAAAACAACATTGATATCTAGAAACAGCATTGATATCTAGGAACAAAGTCCAAGCTATAAATCAATTTGCTCTTCCTGTCCTAACTTACAGTTTTGTAGCGAATGACTGGCCTCAAAAGGTGTTGGATAGTTTGGACAGGAAAACAAGAAAGATCAAATGACTTATAAAAATCAATGCATACCAAGACTATATATTCCTCATTCTGAAGGTGGTATGGGACTCCTCGAAATTGATTACATGTCTAGATCTGCAATAGTGGAACTGCATACATATCTCCTGTCCTCACAAGACCCAAATGTAGTGAAAGTTTTGAAACATGAGGAGAATAAGTCTAATATGACTTCCCTGCTTAATTTAGCAGAAGCATATTGGCATCAAGTTGGAATGGAAATCAAACCAGAGGTAGATAACAATCTGGCAGCAACTGAATGTGCCAAACAAAAAAAAAAAAAAAAAAAACAAAATCAAAATAAAGAATATAAGGTGAAGGATCAGAAGAGAAGGCAAGGAATGTGGAAAGTGTAGAAATATAGTTGCAAGTATAGAAAATTCTTGGAAAGACCTCATGTTGATCAGGATCGAATGCAGGAATGGTTGAAGAGAGGTGAATTTAAACCAAAAAATAGAAAGGTTGATACTGGCTGCCCAAGACAGTGGACTACATACACATTGGTTTACAAAGTCCATTGAACATGTGGGGGAAACAGACAAAAATAGGTTTTGTAAAACAGAATTGGAAACTATTGCACATCTTGTTGCTAGTTATGATATATTTATTTATTTTATTTATTTTACATTTCTTAACCAGGGTAGTCCGACTGGACACAGGTCCATTTTTATATGAATGGCAGAAGGACCATATATTGAAAGATATAATAATGCGGCAAAACCATTGCAGTGGAGATTGTGCAAACATTATAATACTAAAGTAGCTGAAAAGCACTGGAAACATGAATCATAAACCATCATAGAAAATGATGAAGTTTATATCATATGGGATCATCCATTACTAACAGTTCTTAAAATAGATTCAAGAAAACCACATATAGTTTATTGAAATTGCTACAGCTAGCAACTACAGTGTCTTATGTATAGAGAGCCGCAAAGTCATAAAATATCAGGATTTGTAGGCAGAAACAAGGGCAATGTGGAAGAAAGATACACAGCCAGTTCCAATAGTAGCAGCAATTGGCCTTATAAAACAGAATTTACAATCATACTTAAATATGTTACCAGTACATGTAACTTCATATGAATAACACAAGTGCAACACTGTTGTTGTTGTTGTATTTCCACTTATCTCAGTTAGGGGCCACCACAGTGAATCACCAGTCCGCTCTTGGCAGTTGAGTTTTCGGTGTTGAGTTGCCAGCCCGGTGCCCAACCTTCACAGAAGGCACACATACTCACACACCTACCTGCATGTTTTGAAGATCACTTGACCATGGGGAGGACATGCAGATTCCACAGAGAAGGCACTCTAGCCGATAATCAAACTGAAGAACCTCTGGCTGTGAGGCAGCAATGCTAACTGCTGCACCACTGTGGCCTCAACACAAGCCCAACACCAAAAACTTGAAAAACTTTAAAAACCTCTGCCATTCAAAAGTCAAACCCACCCCCATAGACAGCACAAGGAACAAGAAACTAAGGGTAATGCTGCTAAATGCCAGAAGTCTTTACCTCAAGATGCACGCACTCGAAGCTCTCCTCAGTATGGAGAACATCGATATCTGTGCAGTGACAGAAACCTGGTTCAAGGCTCCAGAGAGCACCCCAGCACTACCAGGCTATACCTCATATCATGCTTTTCGGCCCCAAAACCCGGACCGAACCACAAAAGGAGGGGGAGTTTCCATATTTATCAAGGATATCCACACCTCCAGGTTAGTGGGATTGCACGAAGTATCGGAGACCATCCATGTGCAACTAACAGTGGGCAAGACTGCTTTTCAGTTTATAGCATCCTACAGACCACCCTCTCAAAGTCAGGAATCCCATTCGGTTTTCCTGAAAACATTGGAGAACATGAAGATCTCTCCGAACACCATTATATTGGGCGACTTCAACTACCCAAACATTGACTGGAAGCACTACTCAAGCCCCAGCACCTTAGCCCAAAGATTCCTGGAAATTATAAACTCAAATGCCATGCAACAACTAGTCACCACTCCCACAAGAGGGGACAACATACTAGACCTGGTCATTACCAACATGGGGACTCTATGCTCCACACCGGAAGTATATCCCTCATTGGTAAGATCAGACCATAAATTAATTTCACTGGATGTCCACATCCCGACCCCACCCCCAGCCCAGAAAACCACAGTGAAAAACTTCTCAAAAGCGAACTTCTCACTTCTCAAAACCGAAGTACAATCCTTCAAGGCTCCAAGGCCAGTGGAAACTACAGCCCAAACTGCAGAATCCTATATAAATGCATTCTACCGACATCTCCAGGAATGCATGGATCATGCTATCCCAAACAAAACCAAGACCCAATCATCCAAAGGCAGGCATCCAGTCTGGTGGACCCCTGCCATAAATAAACTGTACAACAGAAGGAGGAAGCTACCACATGATAGAGCAAAATCCCTAATAGGGAAGGCATCTCTGATCAGTACTAGTAAAAAATTACGATCCCTCATAAAATCCTCCAAGGCCAGCTTCGAGAGAAAAATTGCACAGGACACCAAAGACAATCATAAGGCTTTTTTCAGTTATGTAAGAAACCTGGGATGCAACTCCCAGACTTGTTCTGAGTTGATTCTAAATGACAAAAAATACACTGAACCCACAGACATCGCCAATATCCTGGCAGACAGGTTCAGTGCAAACTTCTCCACCCCGTCCCCCCCAAAAGAGCAAGTATATATCCCAGCAGAGGGCTGCCTTCCAAACATCTCAGATGCTCAGGTGAAGGCTGCCTTCTCCAAAGCAAAAAACACTGCTTCCATGGGACCAGATGGCATCCCAGGTTGCGTCCTACATGAACTACAAGAGGAACTAATCCCTCAAATAAAACAGCTATACAATCTCAGCCTCACTACAGGATATGTGCCCACAGAATGGCGTACAGCAACAGTGGTCCCACTCCACAAAGGTGGAGCCTCTACGGACCCTGGAAAATATCGCCCCATAAGCCTGACTAGCTTAGTCTGCAAGGCTATGGAGAGGATCATCATGGAGCTCATAAACAAAGACATTGGGGACCTACAGACACTAGATCCGACCCAGTTCGGCTTTGTCAAGGGCAGATCCTGCCTTTTGAACCTGGTTGACTTCTTTGAAACAGTCACCAAACCCATAGATGAAGGGAAGGTAGTCCACACAGCCTATCTGGACCTTGCAAAGGCATTTGACACAATACCCCACTCGGGCATCATAGATAAGCTATCCAGCTTAAATATAAACCCCTATGTCACAAGATGGGTCGCAAACTGGCTCAAAGACAGAACCCACAGAGTGAGAGTTTCTGGAGCCATGTCAGACTCGAAACCGGTCACAAGTGGCATCCCACAGAGTTCTGTCCTGGGAACACTCTTGTTCGGTATATACTTTTCCGAGGTACAGGCAAACGTGGGAGGACTATGGCTCACCAAGTTCGCAGATGACTGCAAACTGGGCGCCATAATCAACTCTCCAGCTGACACAAACATCCTTCAAAAAGGTCTCACAGAGACAGATAACTGGTGCCATCACCATGGTTTAAAGCTAAATGCCAAAAAATGTATAGTCATACCCTTTGGCAAAAACAATGTGCCCACAAATTACCACAAAGGCGGAAACCCATTAAGTACAGAGAAAGTTATTAGGGACCTGGGGACCCAAGTTGATAGCAATGTCCCCTTTGAAAACCACATTGCCAAAGTGGTTAGAAAGACCTTCTACATAGCCCACCTCATCACGAAGGGTTTCACATCTAGATCAAGAGAGGTAATCATGGCCCTTTATTCATCCCTCATCAAGCCCATCATAGAATACAATGCCCCTTTTGGGATGTACCTTACCCGACACCTGCAGCAATTAGAAAGACCCCAAAAGTATCTCACCAAGAGGATCAAGGGTCTCAAACAGATGCCATATGCTGCTCGGTTAAAAAAACTCCAGCTCTACTCAGTTGCATACCGCCTACTTCGAGGCGATCTATGCCTGACATACAAAGCTATGTCAAATCCAGAATTAATGGACATGCTCCACCTCAGTAAATCTAAATCCCTTAGAGCCACACGCTCGAGGGACTTGAACCTCAGCACAGAAATAAATAGAACTTGCTGGAGGGACAGGTTCATAACCCAGAGGCTCCCTTCGCTCTGGAATAGAATTCCAGTTCATGTGAGGCAGAGCACCTCACTGAATCTCTTCAAGAAGAATCTCGATAGGTGGATGGGGGATCGTAGGTTTGTCCCAGGGATTACTCCTGTGTCACTATTAGACAGAGGCACAGTAAACTAAACCTTAAACAGGGCACAGTATACTCAAATCAAGGGGTGGCGTAAGCCATACAGAATCGGGCTAGGCTTATAATTGCCCCAGTATAACAATTAAACAGTCCACCAGAACCAACAAAGGTTCAACCAAGAAAATAAAATGAAATTCGAACCACAGTGTGCACGGAATGAATACTCAAGATCTGAAACATGAAGATTTATTCAACCAACAACAGACTAAGCATATGCTTTCACCAGCAACCTGGCTTCTTCAGAGTCTGACAGTAAAACACTCCATATAAAAAACACTCCACATTTAAAGCAAGAACGCATTCTCCCCACCCATCCAATTAATCAATAAATCAATCAAACAGACAATTTCTTAAGAATACATTTACAACCAAGTATTAGTTTAAAAAAACAATTCTTAACATTTAATAAACTTATAATAGTCATACACTACATATGTATACATATAAAAATGTAATATAAAATTGCAGTTCCTCTAAATAGCACTACTTAAGTATTTTAACTGAGGCTTTATGGTGACACATTCATTTAACCCAGGGCGCCTGGTAGCATTGAGCCTAAGCTGCCATTCCATTTCTAACCTTGCTACCCTATTCTGTACATCACACTGAATGTTAGACTTAACCCTATCTATAATAAAAAATAAAAATTTGTTAAAATTCCCACATACTGCACTATGCAAATACAGTGCATTGTGCTCATCCTTTCTCCTGATTGAACTAACGTGTTCCCCTATTCTTGTTTTCAAGCTTCGTGTAGTCATGCCCACATAAAATGCATCGCATGACATACACGAAGCAAGATATACACAATTCTTGGTGCTACAATTACAAGCACCTGGACAAGATATCGTACGTTGATACCCCACTACACTTATGTACGTCCCAACTGCTATGTATCTACATCCTCTACAGGAACCACATTTGCTCATGGCAGATCTAGTGTTGCTTCTACCCTCTTTTTCAAGCATACTCTTCAAATTCTTTCCTTTTCCATAGACAATCACCGGGGTATCACCTAGGATCATTTTAATATCTTTACTCAGAAAATATTTCCACAAATTTCTGAGACTAGAACCTAGTTCATTAGCTTTTTCATTGTATGTTAAAACAAATTTTGCTTTATTTGTTTTATTCAATGTGCTGACACTACTACCTATATTTGCACCCTCCTCCCCTTGCCCTCTTAGAATAGGACTATATTTGTTTCTTCTTCTTCTATATACTTCTTTTTTGATGTTGGTTAACATTGATAGCGGGTACCCCCTGTCAACAAACATTCCAATCAAAGTATAAATTTCCTTCTTAAATAAATCATCATTACTGATTAATCTACATAGCCGGACCATCTGGCCCTTAACTACACCTCTCCTTTGGTGCAGAGGGTGACAACTTGTGTAGTGCAGCATCGAGTTTGAATAACTAGGTTTCCTGTAAATTGTACTCACCAGTCCTTCTTTGGTCTTAAATAAGGTAATGGCCAGGTAATTTACTCTCTCTTTGTCCCAGGTGTGTGTAAATCTAAGGAACTCTGTAGTTTCATTAATATAAGAGCAAAATTCCTTAACACTTTCCTCATCCCCTTTCCAAAATATAAGGAGGTCATCTAAAAACCTACAGTACAAAAGAATGTTGCCCTTGTACTTTGAATTTAACACAAATTGCTTTTCCCATGCCCATAGCACTAAATTAGCATAGACAGGGGCACAACGGGCACCCATCGCTACCCCTGTCTTTTGTTGATAAATCTCTCCATCAAATTGTATAAAGTTATTGTGTAGTATGATTTCCATCAAGTCATGACATATCTCCAGTCTTTCCTTATCAAAACTGGGACTAGTCAAAAGACTGTCATAAAACAGTTCCAGCCCAGCTTGATGTGGTATCACTGAGAATAAGTTAATGACATCAACAGTCAAAAACCCAAACATCTCATTCCCAATGCCCTTAACACTTCCTACCCTTTCCAAACAATGCCACGAATCCTTTAGTATGTGTTCAGCATCCATTAATGCTTTTTTACAAAATGGTCCACAAATGCAGCCATTGGTTCTGTCTTGGAACCCTTTGCAGAAACAATTGGTCTAAACTGCACATTTTCTGTCCCTTTGTGGACCTTTGGGATTCCAAAAAGCTTGGGCATAGTAGGAAACTTCACACAAAGAAACTCATACTCAACCTCATTAATAACTCCTTGATGTAAAGCATCAAACAA
This sequence comes from Protopterus annectens, assembly GCF_019279795.1. NCBI lineage: Eukaryota > Metazoa > Chordata > Ceratodontiformes > Protopteridae > Protopterus > Protopterus annectens. The sequence continues at coordinate 1,020,028,741 of NC_056726.1, read as the reverse complement.
AAACATGTCTATTCCTCTGTATGCTCTATTAGTTTCATTAATCGATGCTCTAGTGTATGTGTTTTCATCCCCAAGCAACCTGAATATACAACTACTGTAGTCTATTTTATTCATGATGACCATTCCTCCCCCTTTATCTGGTTTCATACATCTAACCTTCTGTGTTGACCATAATTCTTGTATAACCTTTCTTTCATTCTTTGATAAATTGTCCTTGACCTCAGATTTTTGCCTACAGATTTTCCTAAACTCATATTCTACCATCTGTTCAAATCCTGTGATCTCTGAGTTTATGGGAGGCATGAAGCAACTTTTTCTTTTGATCCCTAAAGGTACGTTCTCACTAGGTAGAAAAGTGTTTAATTTCAATGGTACTAATCAAGAAAAAGATATTGGTGGTGATGATATGGATGTGACACAGGAATTGTATGTGGAAGAAGGGGATGATTTTTTAGAGCCGCAGGTCTTCCTGCGAAGGTCGGAGAGGCTCTTGAACAAGCAGCCACAAACAGCCAAATCTCCACGTCAGCATCCAAGAAGAAGGAGGGTGAACTATTAAATCCTAGTAGATGTAAAGCCAACGATGTTGTTACCAATACGTTAGACTTTAATGTATGTTTTGATTTTGTGTTGGAGTTTCCCACGAACTGTGAATTTTTGAGTGAAAAACAGTGACATGCGGTATGTAAGTGATCAAAATTTACACCACACAAATGAGTATATTTTGGACAATGTAAAGCAAGTGCAGTACAGAAGATTTGATGTAATGGGAAATTGTAGTAAGACACAGGATAGCAATGTAAATATGTATGTGCCTGTAACTCATAATGAACCCAACAATATTTGTTTAAGTCAAGAATTTGCTTCAGCTAACACTGATGTGTTGGATGTATGTACTTCTTCATTATCATGTGACATTGTTAGAAGCAAAGGCTTCACAATATATAATTATACTGAAATGGATATTAGTGATGTGTATTTTGAACTGTGTAGCAAAGGTACAAACTTTGTGCCAAATTTCAAGCTAGATATTGCACAAGTTTTACTAAACTTAAAGTTATATATTAGGAAGCTTAATTTGCAATTATACTTTGCTGGTCAGGGTTCATGTGCTATGATGTCTGCAGACGAGAACGTACCTTTAGGGATCAAAAGAAAAAGTTGCTTCATGCCTCCCATAAACTCAGAGATCACAGGATTTGAACAGATGGTAGAATATGAGTTTAGGAAAATCTGTAGGCAAAAATCTGAGGTCAAGGACAATTTATCAAAGAATGAAAGAAAGGTTATACAAGAATTATGGTCAACACAGAAGGTTAGATGTATGAAACCAGATAAAGGGGGAGGAATGGTCATCATGAATAAAATAGACTACAGTAGTTGTATATTCAGGTTGCTTGGGGATGAAAACACATACACTAGAGCATCGATTAATGAAACTAATAGAGCATACAGAGGAATAGACATGTTTTTGTTTGATGCTTTACATCAAGGAGTTATTAATGAGGTTGAGTATGAGTTTCTTTGTGTGAAGTTTCCTACTATGCCCAAGCTTTTTGGAATCCCAAAGGTCCACAAAGGGACAGAAAATGTGCAGTTTAGACCAATTGTTTCTGCAAAGGGTTCCAAGACAGAACCAATGGCTGCATTTGTGGACCATTTTTGTAAAAAAGCATTAATGGATGCTGAACACATACTAAAGGATTCGTGGCATTGTTTGGAAAGGGTAGGAAGTGTTAAGGGCATTGGGAATGAGATGTTTGGGTTTTTGACTGTTGATGTCATTAACTTATTCTCAGTGATACCACATCAAGCTGGGCTGGAACTGTTTTATGACAGTCTTTTGACTAGTCCCAGTTTTGATAAGGAAAGACTGGAGATATGTCATGACTTGATGGAAATCATACTACACAATAACTTTATACAATTTGATGGAGAGATTTATCAACAAAAGACAGCTGTCTATGCTAATTTAGTGCTATGGGCATGGGAAAAGCAATTTGTGTTAAATTCAAAGTACAAGGGCAACATTCTTTTGTACTGTAGGTTTTTAGATGACCTCCTTATATTTTGGAAAGGGCATCACGAAAGTGTTAAGGAATTTTGGTCTTATATTAATGAAACTACAGAGTTCCTTAGATTTACACACACCTGGGACAAAGAGAGAGTAAATTACCTGGCCATTACCTTATTTAAGACCAAAGAAGGACTGGTGAGTACAATTTACAGGAAACCTAGTTATTCAAACTCGATGCTGCACTACACAAGTTGTCACCCTCTGCACCAAAGGAGAGGTGTAGTTAAGGGCCAGATGGTCCGCTATGTAGATTAATCAGTAATGATGATTTATTTAAGAAGGAAATTTATACTTTGATTGGAATGTTTGTTGACAGGGGGTACCCGCTATCAATGTTAACCAACATCAAAAAAGAAGTATATAGAAGAAGAAGAAACAAATATAGTCCTATTCTAAGAGGGCAAGGGGAGGAGGGTGCAAATATAGGTAGTAGTGTCAGCACATTGAATAAAACAAATAAAGCAAAATTTGTTTTAACATACAATGAAAAAGCTAATGAACTAGGTTCTAGTCTCAGTAATTTGTGGAAATATTTTCTGAGTAAAGATATTAAAATGATCCTAGGTGATACCCCGGTGATTGTCTATGGAAAAGGAAAGAATTTGAAGAGTATGCTTGAAAAAGAGGGTAAAAGCAACACTAGATCTGCCATGAGCAAATGTGGTTCCTGTAGATGATGTAGATACATAGCAGTTGGGATGTACGTAAGTGTAGTGGGGTATCAACGTACAATATCTTGTCCAGGTGCTTGTAATTGTAGCACCAAGAAATGTTTGCCGTGTATGTCATATGCATTTTATGTGGGCATGACTACACGAAGCTTGAAAACAAGAATAGGGGAACACGTTAGTTCAATCAGGAGAAAGGATGAGCACAATGCACTGTATTTGCATAGTGCAGTATGTGGGAATTTTAACAAATTTTTATTTTTTATTATAGATAGGGTTAAGTCTAACATTCAGTGTGATGTACAGAATAGGGTAGCAAGGTTAGAAATGGAATGGCAGCTTAGGCTCAATGCTACCAGGCGCCCTGGGTTAAATGAATGTGTCACCATAAAGCCTCAGTTAAAATACTTAAGTAGTGTTATTTAGAGGAACTGCAATTTTATATTACATTTTTATATGTATACATATGTAGTGTATGACTATTATAAGTTTATTACATGTTATGAATTGTTTTTTTAAACTAATACTTGGTTGTAAATGTATTCTTAAGAAATTGTCTGTTTGATTGATTTATTGATTAATTGGATGGGTGGGGAGAATGCATTCTTGCTTTAAATGTGGAGTGTTTTTTATATGGAGTGTTTTACTGTCAGACTCTGAAGAAGCCAGGTTGCTGGTGAAAGCATATGCTTAGTCTGTTGTTGGTTGAATAAATCTTCGTGTTTCAAATTTTGAGTATTCATTCAGTGCACACTGTGGTTCGAATTTCATTTTATTTATAATTGCCCCAGGGCAGATAGCCTAGTATGAACCTATGAACCTATGAACCTATAAGAAAAAGAAGAATAGAGCTGTGGCTCTTAAACTTTATTAACTAACTTAAGTGCTTTCGTCCTAAGTATCCAGCACTTCATAAGAATGCCCACTACTGCCAATCAAAATGCTTTTATAAACAAATTGCATAACATGGCACCTCAGTTGGAACCAATGAAATGATATATACAATCAAATCATATGTGAATTCCATAAATCATCATTATCTGCAAAGACTACATAAATTAGGCAGAGAAATATAAAATTGAAAACACAATGTAGATCAAACAAAACAATATAGAAATATAAAAATTGAACAGAGGAATGATAACAATTGACTAAGAAAAGTTTTTTTAAAACCAGCTATTGAAAAATATATAAAACTTAGGAAACAAACTCAATCTCCTCATTAAAGTACAAAAGCTATAAAAGCAAACTGGAATGATAAAAACACACATCAAAATCTTGCGAAAAGTTTTGTTTTTTTTAAATTGCCAATGGGATGGATGGTCAAAAGGCTGATGAAAGGAATGACCTATTTAAGCACATTTAAGATAACCCTTCATCTTTTTTCAAACTTATGGCCATAAATCATTTGGTATTCTGATTGAGGAGAGGCCCCACTAATTTTTTCTTGGAGTTCAAGGAAATGAGGAGGCAGATTAGGGGCAATGCCTCAGTCCCTCCTGGTTTGAATGACAGGATATCTGTTAGTACTTTATTGAAACTGAAAGCTTTGTTAGCTATTTACCTGTAAGATTCCAGACATAACGGCAGAAGGCCTTGTGGTTGTCCTTAGCATGACAGGCTTTCCTGATCTAATAATTGGCCTTGTTGAAGTTAGTAAGTACTCTTAGTTTCCTGTTTAGTTTAATTACTGAGTTGCTCTTTCTGATTTTCCCTTTTGTTATACACCATGTTAAGGTTACAATTCCATCAGCATGGTTTGTTTTTGGGGTTTGTTATGGGCTTAAGTCTAGTAGCTACAGCAGCATCCATGCAGTCATATACATGGTTGCACAGGGGTTTTGTGAGCAGTTCCGCATAGGTTGCTATGATCTCTGGGTTTGGGGGATACTGAAGTTTGACAAATAGTGTGCCAAGATGGTGATAAATGGTACCACCTTCACTGAGCGGAGCAACAATGCATATCTGTTAGTTGACAAATTTAACTCCAACTTCACCCCTCCTTTGCCTGTGAAATTCCTTCTAGCATAACACCCACCCAGCTATCAGCCAGGAACAGGTCATGGTGGCACTCACTAAGACCAAAAACACTGCCTCAGTGGGCCCAAACAATATCCTAGGTTGCCTCCTAAACAGTGTAAAATATGACATATCAGGATAATTTGAGACTCTTTTACACTACAGCGCCAAAACAAGCTATGTACAGTGTGAATGGAGGACTGCAATAGTTATCCCTCTTCATAAGAGTGGTCCTTCCAATCCCAGAAACTACAGACCCATCAGTCTGATTAGTTTAATATGCAAACTCATGAAATAAATTATCATTGAGATGATCAACAAAAACACTGACAAGCTATAGACTCTGGACCCATCCCATGTTGGCTTTTTCAAGGGAAGGTCTTGCTATTTAACCTGGTAGACTTCTTTGATAGGGTCACGAAGGCAATGGATGAAGAAAAATGGTGCATATCACTTACCTTAACCTGCAAATGTATTAAATACATTACCCCACTCAGGTATTGTTGACTAACTCAATGAACTAGATGTAAATCCCTACATAACTTGCTGTTCAGCATCTACTTCTCAGAAGTCAAGGCTAATATGAAGGGCTTCTGGCTCACCATGTTGGCAGATGGCTGAAAATTGGAAGCTATCATAGACTCCCCCAATGGTACTAACATCCTGTAAGAAGGTCTCACACAGACAAATGACTGATAACAAAATCATAGATTAAAACTCAATGCCAAGAAGTTCATTATACTGCCTTTTTGGAAAATGTTGGGAAAATGTCTACCCAGTTTAATATTACCATTGTGAAAATACCCCTAAGAGTTGACTCAGTAGTTATGGATCAGGGAACATATGAAGACAGTAATCTGGCCTTTTACCAATATGTAGCCAAGACAGTAAGAGAATCATTCTATGTTGTCTAACTTATAAGTAAGCATTCAGGTCAAAGTAAGTTATATTACCATTTTACTCAGCCCTTATTATTTATTTTTATTTATTTAGCATTTGTTAATTGGAAAAGTCTGACTTGGAACAAAGCCAATTTTCAGTGGAGGCCCGGGGAGAAGCATTCCAAATGCATGTCTTTGAATATGGGAGGAAACCGGATCACCTGGAGGAGACCCACATGAATGCAGGGAGGACATGCAGACTCCACACAGAAGGCACCCCAGCCTTATCAAGCCGATAATTGAGTACAATGCCCCCTGACCAGGCATGTGCAACAGTTAGATTGCCCACAGAGGTTTCTCACCAAGAGGATCCAGGGCATTAATACACTGTCCTACAAAAAGCCACAGATTAAAACTCAATGCCAAGAAGTGCATTATAGTGCTTTTTGGCAAAACATCCACCCCATGTTAGTTATACCATTGACAAAGCACCTCTAGGAGCTGATGCCAATATAAAGCTAGAAAATGTTCCTTTTGGTATTTCAAGTAACCAATCTCATTTGGTGTTAGATTGACATAACCCATCCCAAGGTTGACAATTTCATCCGTACACACACACACACACACACACACACATATATATATATATATATATATATATATATATATATATATATATATATATATATATATATATTATGATTAAAACCGCAAAAGGGAAGAAAAGCTACTATAATTAAATTCCACTACAATAAGTTTAACTGTAGAACACTACGGCAAAAAGAAAAACGACACAGACCACAGACACTAGACTATCATTTAGCACTTTTGATCATGTTGAGATAATCAGAACTTTTTCAGAATACAGTGCAAATGTACAAGCCGCAAGAATAAATCTGCAACATAGCATAATAACAAAACAGTGGCCAATAAACAGTCTAATGAAAAGGTAGAACTACTAATTAATAAACATATCAAATGTCAGTACATAAGAAAGGCAAAAGAGCATGAAATGTGAGTGACAAGCAGGACATCAAAAAGGGGAAGGGTTAGTTAAACCAATGAAGTGCACATTTTATGTTAACATTCTCACTGAGGCCTGGGGAAGCCTCAGCATTCAAAAACAACTGGCATTTGAGTTACTTTAACTCAAGGTAAGAGTCACTGTCTTTAAAAAAAAAGTCTATTTGCTCTAACACAAAAAATCTGAATCCAACAAAATGGAAGCAGATGACAGTGTTTACCCAAAGTATAATTAAAGTTCAACAATAGGATAGCTCCAAGATGTTCCTTGATACGATCTGGTAGTCTCCTGTCAGATTTTCCAATATAAAAAGCATCACATGAGAGACAAACTCTGGCATAAACAACAAAAGAGGAATCACAATTATAATATTTATAGAAATGAACAGTGGAATTACAGTGTTTAAAAGTGTATTTATCTCTTGTAGAAATAAAAGGACACACTACACATCTATTGCAACAGAACATGCCAATAGAATCTGAAGTAGCAGTAGGTGCATTGTACAGAAAATGAGAGTCCCTATTTTACAAGTGCATCCTAATAGTCTTAGTTCTTTTAGGTTCATAGGTTCATACTAGGCTATCTGTCCTAGGACATTTATAAGCCTAGCCAGAATGTGTTTGGCTTTCGCCACCCATTTTAAATTTATTTTGCTATGCCCTTTTTCGAGGTTAGTATACTGTGCCTCTGTCTAACAGTGACACAGAAGTGATACCAGGGGTAAACCTACGATCTCCCATCCACTCATCAAGATTCCTCTTGAAGAGAGTCAATGAGGGACTCTGCCTAACCTGGACTGGGATTTTATTCCAGAGTGAAGGGAGCCTCTGGGTTATGAATCTGTCCCTCCAGCATGTCCTATTTATTTCAGTGCTGAGTTCAAGTCTCTCGAGCATGTAGCTCGATGGGATTTGGATTTTCTGAGGTGCAGCATGTCCATTAATTCCGGGTTGGACATGGCTTTATACATCAGGCACAGATCGCCTCTGAACAGGCAGTATACCACTGAGTAGAGCTGGAGTTTCTTTAACCGGGCAGCATATGGCATCTGTTTGAGCCCTTTGATCCTCTTGGTGAGGTACTTTTGGGGTCTTTCCAGTTGCTGCAGGTGTCTGGTAAGGTACATCCCAAAAGGGGCATTGTACTCAATTATGGGCCTGATAAGGGATGAGTAAAGAGGCACGATGACTTCCCCTGATCTAGATGTGAATCCATTCATTATTAGGTGGGCTATATAAAATGTTTTTCTAACCACTTTGGCCATGTGGTTGTCAAATGAGAGATTGCTATCAACTTGGGTCCCCAGGTCCCTAATTACTTCTTGTGTACTTAACGGATTACCACCTATGTGGTAATTTGTGGGCACTTTGTTTTTGCCAAAGGGGATGACTATACACTTTTTGGCATTTAGCTCTTTTGAAAGAGAAATTAGGGTAAGGTCCCAACGACAAGCCAATCTAAGGCGAATCTGAACTAAAGCCCCAAATTTTTATCTATCTCTTTATTGGCTACTGTTTTGTTATTATACTATGTTACCGATTTATTCTTGTGGCTTGGACATTTGCACTGTATTCTAAAGAAGTTCTGATTATCTTAACATGAACAAAAGTGTTAAATGGTATTCTAGTGTCTGTGTCATTTTTCTTTTTCCATAGTGTTCTACAGTTAAACTTATTGCAGTGGAAGTTATTTATATATATATATATATATATATATATATATATATATATATATATATATATATATATATATATATATATGGGTGTGTGTGTGTGTGTGTGTGTGTGTGTATCAACAAAAAAGGAAAACTAGTTGTATAGGAATGACTTCTTATATCACACATCAAAACAGATCAGGATTTATCATACACTGTTGTTAATAATAATCAGCACAAGCAGAAAAAATAGAATTTATACAGATAAATATAGAGGTGAACTAAAAAATATGCAATTCACTGATGATCCAAAAAGGTTTTAGACAGAATTGGGAAGCAAAGCAAAAGGAATAGAAGCAACCTGTTGAACACAACAAAGATGTTAACTGGAAAGAACAATTAAAACAGTAAGCAGCTCTGATGATATAAAATGTGATGAAGTAACATCCACAGAAACTGAGACAAAATTAAGAAAAGCTCATAAATAGAAAGCTTCAGGCCCAAATGTAGTACCTAACTTCTGACTAAAGGTATTCAAATTTTAAAGTAAGATTTAGCTCTAAGAATTACTTGTATGTATATACTGAACAGACACCAACCTGGTTAACATAAATAATGATGCTCCTCCTTAAGAACAAACCTTCAAACCTTCCTAAAAGCTACAGACCAATAATGTGTTTCCCACAATACATAAGGTATATACTAGAACTGATGCAGACAGAGTTTACAGCCATTTAGAAAAAAAGTCAGTCATGGAAATAGAGCAAAAAGGTAACAAAATTCATAGGGACAAAGGAATAACACACATCTATAAAAAGAAGAATCTAAGTATGGCATGGATAGGTTACAATAAAAGCATCTGACAGCATGCTAATTCATGGATAAAGGAATGTTTACACATGTAAAAAATAAACACTACATTGATCACTTATATTGCAGAGACTATGAAACACTGGCAAACCACTTTGCAACTAAGCTATGACCAAGGGCTAATAATTATCCCAGGGACAAAAATTCAGAGAGAATACACCCAGGTAGTTCTTTGTCACTGCTGGTGTCTTGTTTTACCCATAACCTTAAGCTTTTTAGGTTAGGCTAGGGTTTTTTGTTTAACACTGTCTAAAGATATCTCATCTACTTTTGTGGATGATTAAAAATGGTATAGTTCAGACAAGCATCTGAAAGCACAACTACAAATAGTTACAACTTTCTCAGATGATATGATAATGACATCTGGTCTTGATAAGTGTGCAAAAGGAACATTTACAAAGGGAAAGCTGCAGCACCAAGAAAATATCAACCTGGTACAGGAATGCAGTACAAAGGAACTTGATCAGGAGGGAGTCTATAAATATTTTGGAATAGATTAAGAGTTGACAATAAAAAAAGGATAAATGAGAACAAAGCTCAGTGAGGAGTACTTCATAAGAAGAAAGCTAGTATTGAGAATTGCTCTGATGTCTAGGAACAAATTCCAGACTATAAACCAATTTGCACTTCCCATTCTAGCTAACATATTTGGTGACTGCCCTCAAACAGAACTGAATAAGTTAGACAAGAAAACAAGAAAATGCTTTGTGCTTATCAAATTATATATAAATCCAGTGTATACCAATATTTTAAATCCATCATTCTAAAGAAGTTGTGGGGCTCAGTGAAAATGAATACATGCATAGATCTGCAATCATATGACTTCATACATGTCTGTTGACCTGATCATATCCAAACTTAATGAAAGTTCTAGCATGAAGAGAAAAAGTCTAAGGTGACATCTTTACTTAAATCAGAAAAATTTTTGAACAAATTGGGAATGGAGATAAAAACTAGAAGCAAACAGAAATCAGACAGCAATTGAAAAATCTCAAAACACAAAAGAAAGAATACAAAGAAAAGGACCAGAAGAAAAGGAAATAAAAGCAGAAAGTCCACACATGGTGTTGCAAGCATAGAAAATCTCAGAAACAACCTTATTTTTTAACAAGAGACATCTTTATTAAATTATCACTTATGACATAGGCAATCATACATTTATAGAAATTAAAACAAACCATATTGGCATACTTTTAGTTATAAACATTATACATCGCTTATAATCTCTCCAATCATTGTCAATCAGACATTCAATAGCTCATTCAAATCCTGCTGTTTTTAAACCTTATTCTTCCTCAGCATGTGTTGTTCCCACAATTCCCATTTTTCTATGTAATTTTCTCTTATCCTTTTCTAAAGATACAAATTCAAGTTGTTTTATATCTGTTACTATATTCACTACTTCTAGTTCACTTGATTTAGACTTTGATTTCCATTTTCTAGTAATTACTTTTTTTGGCAGCCACCATAATTAGACTCAGCAAGGCCATACTATGTCTAGACCATTCCGATTCTGTATAATGGCTCAAAAAATCATTTCTTTAATTACACTGATTTGCTCACCCAGTATGTCTGATACAGCAGCCTGCAGAGAATCTTTAAAGTCAGAAAATATGTTCCAAATCATCTTTTTTTTCCCCATCACACCACCAACATTTATTATTTTCCTGAGGAAAAATTCTTTGGAGTCTATGTGGGGTACAAAAATACCTATGTAAACACTTCCAAGCAAAGACCCTAAATATTCTAGACTTTGTTGCATATTTGAGAGACATCCATATATCCCTCCATTGTTTCTTTGTGAATTGCTTATCCAGTCTCTCTTCCCAATCCTTTCTAACCTTCTCTGACTGATTCTTATAGTTATCATGTAACAGTTTATATGCTGCATCAATTGTTCTCTTTTAACAACAGCTTATGTTCTAGAGTCTACTAAAATGTCTACCAGTGCTGTTTTTTCACTTAGGAATCCCATATTTCTTTCTATTTGCCTATACTCTTGCCTCTTGCCTACTGTCTGCATCCCTAATTGCAGTTATCCCTATCAGCAGAACTGGGAGTAGACCCCATTCCTAAGTCAAAGTACAATTAAAGTTCATTAAATTAGCATTGTTTCAATCTTTGATGTCAGCCAAAAGTGCTCTTCACAGCAACTGCAATGTGCCCAGTAATGACTCCTTCTGCAATTCGTACAGAGTTACATGGATTGGTAGCGTACCTAAAATGATTGTACACTCTTTGTAATAAGACCTGCTGCTCCTACTACTACTACTGGAACTATCTGGGTACCTTTCTTCCACATGCCTCTTGTTTCTGCTTGCAAATCCTGATATTTTATGACTTTGTGTCTCTCTCTGTACACAGGACACTATAGTCACTGGGTGTAGTGATTTCAATGATCAATGCTACTTTTGTCTTCTTTTTCTTGATCCACTATATCTGGTTTTCTAGCATCTATCTTTTGAACTGTTGGTAATGGATGATCCCATGTGATATAGACTTCATCCTTTTCTATGATGCTTTGTGGCTAATTTTTCCAGTGTTTTTCAGCCACTTCAGTACTATAATGTTTGCACAGTCCCCAGTGCAGCAGTCATGTTACATTATTATGCCTTTCAGTATACAGTCCTTCTGTCATTAGTATGTCGCAACCAGCAACAAGGTGTGCAACTGTTTCCAGTTCTGTTTTGCAAAACCTACATTTATCTGTTTCTCCCGCATGTTCAATGGACTTTGTAAGCCAACATGTACGTAGCTCACTATCTTGTGCCACCAATATTAACCTTTCATCTCTTGGTTTGAATTCACCTCTCTTTAACCATTCATGCATTTGTTCCTGATCAAAGTGAGGTTCTTCCAGAAGTTTTCTATCCTTGCAGCTATATTTATGCATTTTCCACATTTCTTGCCTTCTCATCTGGTCTTTCACCTTATATTCATTCTTTTGGTTTTTTTTTTTTTTTTTGTGCACTCAGTTGCTGCCTGTTTTTTATCTACTTTTGGTTTGATTTCCGTTCCTGCTTGATACCGATATGCTTCTGCTAGATTAAGCAGTGAAGTCATCTTAAATTTTCTTGCACTTCCTCTGGCTAAGGTATCTCCACTCTGCTCACTCTGTTATATTCTACTTTTACTTTTCCTTGCTTTTATACTTTGAATTAGTATCCTATTAGTGACATCGCTGGTCAGTCCTACCCAAAAAAAATATCTTATTTTTTACTATGTAATCTGAACTTGACTATTTCATATTTTAAAATTTTCATATTGTTTCATATTTGTATCAATATGAAAAATTAAAAAATAGGAAATAATTAAGTTCAGGGTGGTATTGCCACCTCACAGCAAGAGGTTCTTCGGTCTGATCCTCGGCTGGGCTGTCTTCTGTGTGGAGTCTGCATGTCCTCCCTGTGGTCGTGTGGATTTCCTCCAGGTGCTTCGGTTTCCTCTCACATCCCAAAGATATGCTGTAGGTGGATTGGACACTCTAAATTGGCCTTAGGCATGAGTGCATGTGTGTGTGTGCCTTCCATGGCTGGCAACTCGACACCGTAAATCTCCACTGCCAATCTTGAGCAGACAAGTGATCTGCTGCGATGACCCCTAACTGGGAAAAGCTGAAAGAAGAAGAACTTTCATATTTGTACCATGTTTATTTTTTTCATCAATGTTTTAATTCAATTACTTGTAAATTTACTCAATTGTACAAAGTGTATATTGCTTTTGTTTTTTTCTTTTTATCTTATCTTAATTTTTTTGTAATCATTGCTTGGGAGTTTTTCTCCCTGGGTCTTTGCTGAAAACAGGCTTCTTGCCCAGTTCGACATTACCCGGTTAAATGTAAAATAAATACATTTATTCTCCTCATGTTTTTAAACTTTCACTATGTTTCGATCTTGTGAGGTCACCAGATATGTGCGGAGTCCCACAATTGCAGATCTATACATGTAATCAATTTCAAGGAGGCCTATCCCTCCTTCAGAATGGGGAATATATAATCTTGGTATGCACTGATTTTTGTAAATCATTTGGTGAGCATGAAGCATCCTTCTTGTTTTCCTATTTAATCTATCCAGCACATTTTGGGGCCAGTCAATCATTCCAAAACTGTAAGTTAGGACAGGAAGAGCAAATTGGTTTATAGCCTGGATTTTGTTCCTAGATGTCAGTGCTGTTTTCAGGATTAATTTAAGTATTCTGAAATATTCCTTACTAAGTTTTATTCACATTTGTCCATGTTTTATTGTTGATCCTTCATCAGTTCCCAAATATTTATACACTCCTTCTTGCTCAAGTTCATTTATATCACATTCTTGCCTCAAACTAATGTTTTCCTGCTGTTGCAGTTTTCCTGCTTTAAAGGCTGCTTTTGCTCATTTATCAAGACCAAATGATATTCATTTGAAAAGGTTTTGACAACTTGCAATTGTGCTTTCAGTTCCTCATCAGATGAGCTATACAATTTTAAATCATCAACAAAGAGAAGATGAGAAGATGGAATATTATTCTGTCTGGTTATTGTTATTCTTCTTAAGGATCTGCATCCAAAATCCTAGTCTCTCCTTTTTTCTTGAGCTTTCCCCTGTTTCATCATCATCCATTTCTACTTTGAATTATTGCTTTCTGGTTATGTTGTGTATAGGAGTTTTAACTGTATAGCTCTGAAATACACCTTCAAATCAAGTAATCCCAAACCACCTTGTTCTATTAGAAGAATCAGCTTATCCCACTTCACTCTTGTCGTCTTCCCCCCAGATAAAATCCTTCAGCTGTTTATTAATTGCTATCCACAACTTCCTCTCTGGTTGATAAAAATGTGCCTGGCCTGTGTATAAAACTAAAGGGACTAACAACATCTTAACTGTGTCTGTTTTCCTATCCATACCCATATAACAGAGCTTCCATTTTTCAGTTTTTTGTATTATCCTTTGTTTAGTCTCTTCCCACATTTCCTTAGTTGCCACACCAGAATCCTTTTAATCCATACTCCTAAGTACTTTATGTTATCATGTCTGCATAAATATGGATATTGCTGAAACAATTCATGTGTGGGTACATTATTTACAGCTATTGCCTTTGTTTTAGCTTCATTAATTTTTCACCCCTAAAAGATTTGAAACTGTCTCAAAATTTTCCACAACACTAAAATGTCATATGAAGTATAAAATAGCCTCAAACAGAGCCAGCTTTTCTTGCTTACTATACCAGTTATGTCCTTGAATTCCTGAGTTCCTTATTTTCTTTGTCAATGGCAAATAACAAAAAGGAAAGAAGATATCCCTGTCTGGTTCCTCTGCTCAAATGGAAATTAGTAGAGAAGAACCCACCCACTTTAATTTTTATCTCTGGTCCTTCGTATAATCTGTTAGTCAATCTTTTAATTTTATCATGTCATGCAAATGCTTCAATTGCCCTGCTCATAAACTCCCAGCTCACATTGTGAAATGCTTTCTCTGCATCAAGACCCACTGACAACAGTGGTATTTTCTTACATTTTGCTTCCCTTTGGATCATCAGTATTCTGTTAATGTTGTTAAATGTTTGCCTCCCCTCCACAAAAACACATTATACAATGACCCCCCATTAATATTCAAAAACGTGCAGGCCGATTGGTCAGCGTGCACATTGTAAATCAGAGTTATAGTAATAGAAAAAGGTCCGGTCGCCCGGACTTTTTCCATTACTATAACTCTTTTTTTACAGCAACGGAGAACGCAATATTTCCATTGCTTCACACTGCCTCACTATGTTAAATGAGTTTAAATGAGTTTAACATAGCGAGACAGTTTGTAAAAAGCAACGGAGATCTTGCTTTCTCCATTGCTTTTGCCCACAGCTCTGATGTACTGCGTAGGCATACGCATGCGCAGTACATCAGAACTGCTGCAGAATACCAGACAGCTGCGGAAGGACAGCAAGGAGGCATTATACAATGCCATTATTTAAGAAAAGTAATTATTTTTTTTCTTAAATAATGTCATTGTATAATAGCAATAACCCACTTCTGGGTGTGGGTAATGCTGGATTTACCCACGGTTGGCTTTGTTTGGCCATTCGGGCTTCGCCCTCTTGACTAAACCACACCAACTGTGGGTAAATCTAGCATTACCCCCACCCAAGCTTGGGTTATTGCTATATTAATCTAGATCTATCAATTTTTGCATCATCTTTGCCATTCTTTTAGCCATTATAAACATAAACACTTTATAACTCAAAATCAAAACTCAAACCTTGCTCTAACGCCCCTGACAATATACCCTCAGTTTATCTAAAACTTGCAGCAGATGCTATTGTCTACCTTAAAAGTATTCTTCTCAACAGATCCATCCAGGAATCCTATGTCCCAAAAATCTGGAAGAAAGCATTTATTCTTCCCCTTCATAAAGGTGACAATAATCCTGACATCAGCAATTTTTGATCTATTGTTATTCTGTCTCACATCTCTAAGGTCTTAGAAAAGTGTACACATATTCAACTGCTTCACTTTCTTCTTTATAACCATCTCCTGTCACCTACACAACATGGCTTTAGACCAGGCCACGATACAATTACTGCCCTGATATCTTTCATGGATACAGAACACAGAGCCTGAGACAATGGAAAAATAGTCTCCACCCTTTTCCTTGATCTGTCAAAGGCATTTGATACCATTGCTCATCCTTTACTACTATTTCAGCAATTTAATTGGACTTGCCCCTCAATCAACTCATTCACAAGCACTTAAAAGACAGACGACAGGTGGTCAAATGGCAACACTCCATCTCTCCTTACCTTAACACCTCTACTGGAGTTCCTCAAGGCTCAGTACTTGGTCCCATCCTATTCAGCATTTTAACTAGCAATTTTCATTCAGCTACGACTCAAGGTTCACTTATTCAATATGCTGACAATTCAACTATTGTATGTTCAGCTGACTCCATTTCTGACCTACAACTTAAAATTCAAAAGGCCTTCTCTACCACTGAAACCTGGATGTTCAACAAACACCTAGCCCTAAATCCAAAGACATCCAAGCTCATACTTTTCACCCCTAAGAAAACGACTCCTTCAGATGAACCTAAGTTCACTATTTATTCACATGGAACAGTATAATCAAATTTGTTAGCCAAACAAAACTTCTAGGAGTCACTATCAATGAACACCTAACATTTGATATTTATATGAAACATAACATCCACAAAACTCACCAAAAGCATGGAATTCTCTATAGACACAAGAGCTTCCTAAGCCCCTTTACTAAACAAACCTTTTCTTCCACTTACTTACACCACTATCTTATCTATGATGCCCCTCTACTTACCATCCTCCAATCCTCACAAAAAATTGCCAAATTCACAACCATTTCCAAATACTCTATCCATTGCTGCACTGTACTGTGCTCCCTAGAATGGCTTGAACTACCTTACTACCTCACCTACTTGCAATTAACCACAGTGTACAAATTGATCTTTAGACCTTCAGATTGTCCTGTCCTCAGCACTATATTTTCCCTGTACCTCCCACAAAGGCCTCTCAGATCTGAGAATCAACATCTTTTGTAGGTTCATAAGCCAAATTTCCCACCCAGCCAGATACTCTATTGCTGCTCCATAGTCATAATCATTGGGGGGAATTCAGTAAAGCTTAAACAAAGTCAAACTCCATGTAAAAATAGTGACATGGCCTGAACACGGAGTTCAGAGCCTGTGCGATTCAGTAAACAAGGCTGGGGGCGTGCATGAGCCTCCCAGCACTATTCCGACATGGAACCCATGGAATAATGCAAATCACCTCTTTTGCTGGTGAAAACCATGCACACGAGGTGAATGAGTGATTCAGCAAGTAGACAGGCATCCATATAGGAGCTGTGTCCACAGCAGAAATGTATTCTGCTACTAACCATGTACATTTCTGCAAAAATCAAAATGGGGGCATGACATCTCAAAGTAAAGCATGTATTATGTTCACTAGACATGCCAATAAACAAAACTATGGCCACTGGCATGGCAAAGAGTTTTAAAATTACAAAAATGGCCAATGTCAGACGTTTAAGCATAGCTCAGCGGCACGCAAATGTGACTGTGCAAAAAGTAAAAAAAAAATGAAAAAGTCAAATAAATGTAAAACATGAATTCTGCCATTATAGTGGGTAGCATGCAGAACAAAAACAATAACAGGTAACAGTGGGTTGCCAAGAACATAAGCTCTGGTGTAGTGGTGTAACTGGGACTAAGGCTGTGGGGTATGCAAATGGGCTAACTTTATTGAATAGCAAAATATGAGAATGTTTCCATGGGCACCTATCCGTGTAGCAGCTATAATTTGGTGGTGTAAGCAGAAGAAGCAGCTGACATGAAAAGGGGGTATGTCATGCTTGTTGTAAGCACATTGGAGCACCGTGGCTCCCATTTGCACAGAGATAAGCACAGCTAAGCAAGGGGGGTGTCCGAGGCTGCTTAGCTGTGCTTAGCTGTTTTTTATAAAGCTAATATGGTGATGTTTAGGGGCATGCCCTTTGTGCTCAATACTGTTTACTTTAGCTACAAGGGTTTGCTTGGTGTGCCACGGGGCAGAGCAGGAAAAAAAGGAAACAGCAGTATAAAGGCAATGACCAACAAATCACTAAAATGGCCTCTCCCAGTCACAGTGATCCATTCAAACCCCTCAATAATACAGCTGGTAGGTGGACTGTATCATATTCATCTAATCATACATGCAGAATTTGTAGCACACCAGTATAAACTATGCAAACACCTTACAGTGTGTTTTTCCCACAAAGTCTGTACCATTGGTGTACACAGTTGGGAATTTAATTGACAAAATGTTAGGGGCTGCTGTCACTTTGATACATCAGTATGTGCTTAGAGACTGACGGTGGTGAGGAGGATAATGCTGACAACCATCCCAGGCTGAGGAGGAGGATAAGAGTGTTCAGACCCAGGGTAACCTACCAGGGGCTACATGATCTGGAGATACTAGAGAGTTACAGGGTGGACAGGGATATACTTCAGCAACTCATTGACTCTGCCAGCCTTACCTCAGACCCAGAGCCAACAGAGGGGAACCCATCCCAGTAGATACCATGGTATGTGCAGCCTTAAGAATACTAGCTACAGGTACCTTCCAAAGACCAAATGGGACATCATGGGGATCTCACAGGTATCTGCATCCAGGAAACTCCACCAGTTCCTGGATGCCATGCTACCACATGCCGGTGAGCACATTTATTTCCCCAGTACCCCTGAGGAGAGGACCAGCAATATGCATCTCTTTCACCATGTCGCAGACTACCCAGAGGTACTGGGTGCGATAGACTCCACTCACATCCATATCAAAGTACCAACCGGTGAAGATGGTAGAGTGTATGTCAACAGCAAGGGTTTTCACTTCATCAACTGCCAGGTCATGTGCAATGCCCAGGGTATTATCATCAATGTGTGTGCTGGCAAGCCTGGAAGCTATCACGACTCCCACATCTGGCATTCCTCACAACTGTACCAGGGATTTTTCAGGGGGGGACATCCCGCATGGCAATCTTATGGGGGATGCTGGCTATGCACCAGAACAGTGGATGATGACACTCTTCAGAAATGCATACATACCCACTGAAGAATGCCATAATGAGGCACACGCACAAACAGGGAACATTATAGAGCATGTGTTTGGGTTGCTGAAGTCACGGTTCTGCTGCCTTGACATATCTGGTTGTGCCTTGCAGTACTCTATAGTCACATGTGAGCACATGTTCATAGTATGTGCCATGCTACACAATATGATCCTGCAGAAATAGCTGCAGCAGGAACAGCACAGGGAAGGGCGACACAGCCCCCCACCATTGCCAAGGTCTCCACAGGCACAGGGGGAACTCAGAGAAGGAACTCCCTGAGCCTGCCCCTGTAGGCAGATGTAGGCATGCCCAGTATGCCCTGGCCTTGGCAAAGAGGCAGTGCATAACACATACACTGACACCTTAGGGACCCAGGGACTGACACCTCTCTCCAACTCGCACACATAGTAAAATCGATGCCACACATATCACACTACCTGTACCTTACCAAGTATAGGCCATGTACTGCGTGCACAAGGTAAGTTACTCTTCTCAACAATACATGAATGGAGTAGTACATTTTGGCACCGTTTCTAAGGTATTGCTGCATGTATGCAACTGAATGCGATGGCCGACCGGGATAGCAGCAGACAACTGTCAGCTATGTGAGACAACAGGAAATGTCCGCCCAATACTGGCTTCCCCAGAGTATGCAGTAGTCCCCTAGGTGACAAAATGCACTGCTGTGTATGTATGGGACAAATAAACTGGGGGGGGTCATAGGTCACGTGCATGGATGTCAATGTTGGGGCCCCATACCCACCCCAGAGCCTCTCCCAGCAAGTTAGTTGTAGAAAAACATTAAGAACTGTCTGGGGAAAAGGCCCACAAATAGGGACAATGATGAAAAAGTCCTCTCAAAGACTTACAAAGTGATATCACAGCAGGCCTTGCAGTTGCATGATGTGTCAGCAGGGTAGGAAGTCTGAAACTCAAATGCCTGCCAGTACATTCTAACCCATGGTCTGTAGTGATATGCCAGTATTCTCCAAGACATGCATAACACTATGCTAAATGGAACCCAAAAGTAAAGCCAACATTTGCACAGTCTGTGCAAATGTGTACAGTTGATAGGTATGCCCCCCAACACACCCATGTCCCAATAGAAATGCAGTAGCAAGTGCGTTTGTAGGATAATAGCAGCAGAGCACACATTCCCAGGGCTGTCCTCATCAACCTAACCACTTGTTGCATGTCCACAATATGCAGGGGTCATGGAGTTATGCATATGCGTGGTCAATACTGTTAGGAAGTGGGCAGCATGTGCACTTGACTGTTGTGGCTTAGCGGCCTAGGTACAGCACTGTGGTGGACAGGGACTTTCTGGGCAAACTATTTAGCATGCAGGTAAACCTACAGTAGGAGTTGTACACACTGTCCAGAAGTCAATATCTGTCACTGTGGGAAAGCTGGACAAGTCAGGGACAGGGGGGGACACATATGGACAGTACACAACTTGGAGTACCCTACACAGTGCGTAGTAGGTCAGCAGGTACCTGGAAGTCAGTGTATTGCCAGATTTTCAATGGCTGCCTCTTTACTGTGTCAGCACTGACAACAAGTCACTGGCCACCATCCATACCCCTGAAATGGCAGGCTGTCACAGAAGGATCAGGAATATGCCTCATATAACTCTTATGCTTGTCCTAACATTGCATTTGCTTGACAAACTATTTGCCAAACAAGAAAGGTTCATGTTGAAACATCAATGGCAGACAGTGGAGAAGCAGATGTCATACCCCTAAGAAAAAGCAAGCTGATTCCAAACTGGTCTCCCAGCTGTCTATGTTTGCAAAAGCATTAGTAACACCCTGTCCCCATGTGTGGTCCTGTGTCTGACTGTCATATATGGGTCTGTGCAGATGTCATTCCATGACAGGTTGACAGCTAGGGGCAACATATAGCCACATAATGACATAGCAACACAAGCCATCTGAGGTATTATCAGTATGGATCATCATGGATTATCATGGACCTCATTAACAGGGACATTGGCAAATCCCAAATACCTGACTCCACACAGTCTGCCTTCCCCAAGGGGAGATATGTCAGTGAACTCTGGATGACTTCCCTACAACAGCCAACAAAGGCATGGATGAGGGAAAGATGGTGCACTCTGGCCACTCTCACTCTGCACAAGCCTTACACACTATTTCTCACATGGCCATACTACAAGAACTCTATTAAGTAGGCAGCAATCCATGTGTTACCAGACGGGTAGGGAACTGATTCATTGATAGAGCCCACGCAATCATTAGAGCAAGAAATCTGTGCAAGGTCATAAATAAAAGTGGGACAAGGCCCAGACATAGGGATGATATTTAAGTATTGCTCTCACAAATAACAGGTATTGCAGTACCATAAAATCTCAGAAGGTAATGAAGTCTGAAACTCAAATGTGTTGTCATTATTTTCTAACTTCAGTCTCTAATTATTTGCCACTAACTTGCCAGAACAGCACACATTTATGGAAAATGAACCAAATCTATGAGGCATAAATCTGGACATTCTGCAAAACACTGTACAGTTGAGAAGTATGACACACCAGGATATGACTTTTCAGTTAAGATGAATACCACACAAGCAGGTGATCCCCAGCCAGTATATCAGTGAGGTGCTGGACTGTTTACACAGTGTCATCAGCCATTAGGCTGTAGTTACAACTCTCAACTTGCCAGATCGGGCAGGAATGTCTATAGTTTGGCTCATAATTTTGGTCTGTGCATCATACAATGTGTATTTCTCAGGTAAACCACTGTGAGGATCTGAGAACCTCTGTCAGTAAGTAATGACACAATACATTTCATTTTCTGACATCATATATGTCAGAAAATGTCTGCTAAACAAATCCTGTTACACTAGCAAACTTTCCACATTAATAAGAGCAATATGTGCAGTATCCCCCTATGTTTGGGACATTGTCCCCACATTTTAGCAGGCTATCTCCAGATCTCTTGCACTAATGGATTGAGAAGAATGGCCGTAGCGCACAAAACCCTGGACCAGAATACAACTAACTCCGGAATGAAGTCCCACTCTTACTATAGAAGATCATACTAGGCATGCTCCTATACTTAGAGAATTACAGCCCAAGTCTAAACCCACATCAGGCGATAGCACTGTATTGTGCTAAAATGTTTTTGCATACAGACAGCCGTGTACACCTAAACTAACTCTACCCACACCCAAGATTAACCTCAGCTTGCTGTAGATGGCTCATATGTGATATATCTGCATCTGCTGTGTGTGATACACACACATATATATGGGCAACATATAACAAATATGTCAAGCATACACACACATAGACATGGAGAAGAGAGAGACAGACAGTGATAGAAAGAGACACGCATGCTCCTTATTGGTAATGTTAGCAGGGCCACAGCCTGCAGGCACACAGAAATATGGAACACAAACAGAATACAGCATGTGAGACTACATTCAGTCAGCAGTACTAATGCCAATAGTGCATCATGGCTAAAAAGGTGCATGCACTTTGATGTGTAACCATAATGATTGCCAGCAGACAACACCTTACATAGCATTACATTACTACACTTTACTGTATTCACCTTGTGCATCAGACCCATATTAGCATATCCCTGCATCGATGGTATGGATGACAGGGATGTGGCACAGGTATCATCATATACACAGGGTGTGGGTTTGCCAGAGGCCTAGGCTGGGCCATATGGTTGACATTGTATGTGTGCTTGGAGGATTTAATCTAAATGGGCTGTGCAGAGGTGCTCTGTGTGTCTGGTAGTGACTTGCCTGTGATAGAGATGTGTGTGCATTTCTATTCACACAGTCACATCATGTGGCTGCCCTACACAGGGGTTTGTTTGACAGCTGTGGACTGTACATGGCAGGGTGTACAGTTCACTGTCTCCAGCCACAGACATGGGAACTGGTCCTGCCAGGGGTCTCACTGACACCACCAGGCCCAATGTCATATGCAGTACTACTCCTCGATGGTGACTGCTACCTGCTGGATCCATGTCCCTGATGAGCCTGGCCAGAACTACATGCCTATGGCCTGCTCTGTTGTGGTGTGGACAGCACCCTCCCTTCTGTAGTGCTGGTGGTACTGCCACTACAGGAGTGTGAATGTGCATGGCCCCGTAGACTCTCAGCTGAGCTTGTTGACCTATGACCATGTGGCACCCTACCCCCACTACATGCTCCAACACAGACATTCTATGCCAATGTCTCAACCCACCATCTATCCGTGACCTCAGCATAATATCATGTGGCATCACCAAGGCCATGGAGGTCATCACACATGGCAGGAAGTGTTGGATCCAAGACCCTGAGTATCTGTCTGGTGTTGCATTCATTACATCCCTATGCTCTATGATGGTCCAAAACATGCATCTGTGACACCTGCTGTGGCACTTGTGACAGGGGCTTGATGGGCAGCAGTCCTCCTACGAGCACCCCTGTCCATCCATCTGTGTGGGATCTCACCTTCTCTGGCTATGGCTAGTGTCTACACTCACACTTGCCATAATCACCACACTAGTCTGTTCCATGCCATCACCCTTCAACTGTCCATTATCTGTGGCTGCTGGGGACTGGGTATGTGTGGGCATTGTGACTGTATGTGGAGACTTTGTGGTTGAAAGTGGGATGCTAACTGATGGCACAGATTCAGCCCCTGACAACCCCACCTGTGCCTCACTATGACCACCATCATCATCAGAGTCTGTAGCGACAATGGCATCAGGTTGTGAGTGGGAGGAACACCAACCCCCATGTCCATCTGTGAGGGGAAGACAGCATATGTAAATTAATACTTACACTATAAGGTTTGCTGATACACACACACACACACACACACACACACACACACACACACACACACACACACACACACACACACACACACACACACACATCAGGTGAGGTGGCACAAAGGCATTATGCAGACCACACAATATCCGAATGCTGACATGCACGGCACACAGACCACAACATGCACACTCTGGACAGGCCCTCAACATCATAAAGTGCAGCTATGTCCATTTAATGTTGGTACTAATATACACCTCTGGGACACGTGGGTAGTGTTAGTAGGTGATGGGCCTTCACATAACACACACTGCACCCATGTACACATTATAGCTGTACACCTGTATAGCATGGTGGCAACACCTACAGAAATGCCACATCTCCTGCAAATAGGCCCCTGTGATGACCACTGTGATGCAATGCAGTTAAACTCACCACAAGTGAACATGCACATATCACAATATGGCTAAGAGTAACAGTTGTGTGCATGGTAAAATGCATGCCCTTAATATGCCTAAGGTATTTGTGAGCCACAACAGGACATTTCCATACTCACGTTCTTCAGGCTGCTGTTCCCCATCCAGACCAGAGGGACCTATGTAGTTGTGGGAGAGATGTATCGTCAGTAGAATCACATGTGGCATTGGTACAGGTTGAATGCTGCATTTCTGCACATGTACAGTACAAGCTCTATACTACACAATTTGCTGTCATTCACCATAGGTGTGCATTTGTGTGCATTACAAAACCCCACACACAAAGGCAGTTTGACCTGACATATGCATCTAGATACTATATGGATGCCAGTATGACTGCTACATTAGTCAATTGATGTCCACTGGGGACTTACCTGGACACGCCTTGCCTGTTATCTGGGTGCCACCCACCTCCATGATGTGGGTGTGTTCAGTTTGCTGGGGTGCGGTGGCTGCCCCAAGGTTGGTGAGGAACTCCTCTGTAGGTGTCAGTGGGGCCTGCGTAGCAGAACCACCACCTGTGGCAGAACAGTCCCTAGCCACGGCAGCAGCCCTTTGCCAGGCATGATGTATGAGGCCGATTGCCCTGTGCCTGACCTGCTCTTAGATCCGCCCATGCTGGCCCACGTTGTTGACCCTGGAGACTAGGTCAGCCCACAGAGTGGTCCACTCCCACAGCTTCTGTTTGCTATGGCTGAGCAGGACTCTGTGATGCTGTTAAATGGCTTCAATAATTGCCACAGACTTGGCTTCCGAGTAGGCAGGTTGGTGCATACTTTGCGTTCCACGAGGAAGACATAAACAGGGAAACACATCACAGGACCTCATACATTGGTCAACATTATTTACAGATCCTACTCATACACATTCGCTAGCACTATCTACTACTAACAACCACTTCATACATCTGCCATCTATCAGCACAGTATGAGCATGCATTGCATTCCTGGTCCTGATGTGTCATGTTCCCACAATGAGGGCCATTAATGTGCATAGTCCTCCATTCATCATTCACATTTGTGCAGAGGGATGTCAGTGGTTGTCTTCCGTGCAGATGGTATGACACTGGTGCTCAAGCTTTGTTTGACTACGGTGTGTAATGGAGCTGAGAGCTCATGCCTGAGTTCATGTAGGATGCAGAAAGGGATGTTATTAGGTCCCATGGAGACTTCAATTTGTTTCCTTTGAGAGGGCATTATGGACCTGCTCCCTGATGATGAGGGGAGGGGTGGGTGCTGTGCATATGCTTCTATACTGATGGGGGACGGGGGGGGTGATGTTTTCACTTACCCTGTCTGCAGCGGGTTGGCTACAGCTTATTTACCTGACATTTTGCAACTCATGTATGTATGTATGTTTGATGTTTCTAGCTATACTTATTAATGCATACATGTACACAGGTAATACTTGATATACATTTCTGTTCTATGTCAGTAAGGCATACTGTGTTTACACTCTTAGGTTCATAGGTTCATAGGTTCATACTAGGCTATCTGCCCAAGGGCATTTATAAGCCTAGCGAATAAAACTATGCCTATCATTTTGCTGTGCCTCTGTCAAGCAGTGACACTGACGTAATCCCTGGGGTATATCTGCGATCTCCCATCCATTGGTCAAGATTCCTCTTGAACAAGGCCAGAGAGGTGCTCTGCCTCACATGTACCGGGATTTTGTTCCACAGCATAGGAGTCTCTGGGTGATGAATCTGTCCCTCCAGCACTCTTCTATTATAACCCGTGTCAAGGTTTAAGTCTCCTTGTGGTTCTGAGGGATCTAGATTTTTGAGGTGAAGCATATTCATCAAATCTGGGTTTGACATGGCCTTATATGTCAGGCACAGGTCACCTCTGAGCAAGACTGAATAGAGCTGGAGTTCTTTCAGTCGGGCAGCATAAGACATATTTTGAGACCCTTTATCCTTTTGGTGAGGAACTTTTGGGGCCTTTCAAGCTGCAGCAGGTGTCTGGTCAGATACATTCGAACGGGCATTGTACTCAATCATAGGTCTAATGAGTGATGAGTACAGGGGCGATGACCTCCCTTGATCTAGATGTGAATCCCTTCATGATCAGGTGGGCGATATAGAAGGTTTTCCTAACTACTTTAGCAACATGAGTGTCATGTCAACCTGGGTCCCCAGATCCCTGATGACTTTTCTGTGCTCAGTGGATTGCCACCTATATGGTAGCTAGGGGTAACCTTGTTTTCGAAGGTATGACTATGCATTTTTTGGCGTTTAACTTCCGGCCATGGCTCTGGCACCAGTTATCCATTTCTGTGAGGCCCTTCTGGAGGATATCTGTGTCAGATGTGTTTTCCCAGTTTGCAGTCATCTGCAAACTTTGTCAGCCATAACCCTCCTGTGTTTGCTTGTACTTCAGAAAAGTAGATGCGAACAAGAGTGACCCAGGACTGAGCCCTGTGGGACACCACTTGTGACAGGCTTTGAGTCTGACATGGCTCCAGCAACTCTGACCCTGTGGGTTCTGTCACTTAGCCAGTTTGCAACCCATCTTGTGATGTATGGGTTTACATTCAAGCTGATGAGCTTTTCGATGATACCTGAGTGGGGTATTGTGTGAAGGCCTTTGCCAGGTCAAGGTAGGCTGTATGGACTGCCTTTCCTCATCAATGGCCTTGGTGACTGTCTCGAAAAAGTCAACCAAGTTTAAGAGGCAGGATCTGCCTTTGACAAAGCCAAACTGGGTTGGATCCAAAGTCTGCAAGTTCCCATGTCTTTATTTATGAGTTCCATTATGATCCTCTCCATGGCTTTGCAGATAAGGCTTGTCAAGCTAATGGGGTGGTAATTTCCAGGGTCTGTGGAGGCACCGCCTTATGAAGTGGGACCAATCCTGAGGTGAGGCTAAGATTAAACAGCTGTCCTAACTGTGGGTTTAATTCGTGAAGCACACAGCCGGGGACACCATCCGGTCCCATGGATGCTGTGTTTTGCCTTAGTGAGGGCAGTTCTCTCCTGGGCATTGGAGATGTTTGGGGGCTACAATCCTCTGGAATAGATATCTCTCCTTTCGAGGGGAGTTTGCACTGAACCTGTCAGCCAGTATGTTGGCAATGTGTGTAGGTTCAGTAATTTTCACATCATTTTGAACTAATTCTGAGCATATCTGGGAGTTTCCTCCTAGGTTTCTAACATAGCTAAAGAAGGCCTTATGATTGTCTTTAGAGTCCTTGGCGATTTTTCTCTCAAAATTTGCCTTGGATGATTTTATGAGAGCTCTTAGTTTTTTACTTATAATGATCAAAGGTGTCTTACCTTTCAAGGATTTTGCTCTATCTTGTAGTAGCTTCCTCCTTTGTTGTAGAACTTGTTTATGGCTGGGGTCCACCAGACTGGGTACAGAGAGTCTTAGTTTTGTTTGGGATTGCCTGATCCATGCAGTCCTGTAGGTGCTGGTATGATCTGATCTCACCAGTGAGGAACATTTTGATCCCATGTTCGTGATGATGAGATCAAGTATGTTTTCTCCTCTTGTGGGGATGGTGACTAGTTGTTCCATGGCATTTGAGTTTATGAACTCCAGGAATCTTTGGGTTAGAGTGTTCGGGCTTGAGTAGTGTTCCCAGTCTATATTAGGGTAGTTGAAGTCACCTAGTATGATGGTGTTTGGAGATACATTTATCCCCTCCAATGTTTTCAGGAAGGCCATGTGAGGTTCCTGAGTTTGAGAGGGTGGCCTGTAACATGCTACAAATTGCAGAGCAGTCTTGCCTCTTGCAGCTCAGTTATACCTCTCAACCTGTTAGAGCAAATCATCTGGATGAAGGCACACATAAATGGGGGGGCAATGGCCCTTGTATAGGCCCTAGGGCAGATAGCCTAGTACCAACCTATGAACCTATAAATATTGTGGGAAGAAATATCCAGGGAATTGTTATGGCTAGGCTTGTATAGGCCCTAGGGCCAATAACCTAGTACCAACCTATGAACCTATAAATATTGTGGGAAGAAATATCCAGGGAATTGTTATGGCGAGGCTTGTATAGACCCTAGGGCTGATAGCCTAGTACCAACCTATGAACCTATAAATATTGTGGGAAGAAATATCCAGGGAATTGTTATGGCTAGGCTTGTATAGGACCTAGGGCCGATAGCCTAGTACCAACCTATGAACCTATGAACATATAAAAACTAGTGACACTTTATAAATATTGCTGTAACACACTTAAGACAGATGACAGCACAGTAGGCTTTGCATTCACAGAAATACTCTGGAGGATATATCTGACATTCAAATGTATGTTATGATGTTCTGACATCAGTCTTCAGAGATTTGCCATTGATTTGCCTGACATAGCACAACTCCATGAGAAAATGAGTACAAATTTGAGGCAAACATGTGGTCAGTGTGCAAAACCCTGGACAGTTGAAAGGTATGAGCTCAGTATATGACATGCAGTTCAACACACACTTCTGTGCCAGTTGTTTACTATGCACATACCCTATATAGTTCTCTTAGATTTGTAAGACAAGCATATGTATTATAGTAGTATTCACAAGTGACATATAAATATTTACAACATCCTAGGTAGCTGGCCTGGCAGTGTCATAGTCAGTATTGTACAACAGACACTGCAGTAGTAGTCATATGTGAGCTGACCTTTCCTGGGGTGACTCAGGGGCCAAAGCTGTGATCTACGTCACTGCAGATAGACCCAGATGGGATTGCCATAGGTGCTGAACAGTAACATTTCAGTCCAGCAAGTCGTGTTGAGACATATTGTTTAACTTCCTATTTCCCATTATGGCATCCCCTTCTGCATTCCATTCCATGATTACTTGTTTGACATACCTGCTGCAGTGCTTTCTCGCAGTAATCATGAGGTATCTCTGTTTGTATTTGCAGTCTTTCCATGTACAGGCTCAAACCTGTTTTGCATAGGCAGCAGCTTACCTTTTGTAGGTAATGCTCATGGGCATGTGAGAGTCTGTGCACTAGTTGGTGTCTCCCACTTGCTAATTGGATCCAGAACAGCCATGTTGTTATTCCAATAGCCAATGGCATAGCGACAAAGTCCTATAATTAAGTCTTTCATGTGGGCCTTGCCCCTTTTCCTTGCCTGTGAGGAGGTAAGTATGGAGGTGTGTGAGCTACAGCATCACAGAGGGTAGGTGGAAATACTTCTTAGAACAAGAAATGTGGAGACAGCCCAACAAAATGGGGAGGAGGTTCCAGAATTAGGTACAGAATGTAAGTATCGCTCTTATACAGTTGGAAAATTGTTAGTTTTACAGGGTTTTTCTGGACATGCATTTTCTGCATGATTTCAAGTCTGACAGTGTTATGTATATGACATACATCTCAACTGTACAGATTTCTGCAGAGTGACCAGAGGTTTGCCTCTTATGTGTGGTGTATTCCTCAGACAGTTTTTGTTCTTGGCAAATCAATAGGATGCTCTGGGGATTGTAGTCATGAAATGATGACATCCATTTGTGTTTCTGACTTCATATCCTTCAGAAAAGTTGTGTTACAACAAACCCTGTAACACCAGCGACTTTTTCAGTTTATAATAAATATTTAAAATATATCCCTGGTTTTGGGCGTCTGTCCCCAATTATGTCAGGCTTTGTCCAGATTTCTTGAACTAAGAGGTTAAGAGGTATGGTATATCATTATGGAGTGACTTCATTCCTGATATTGTCTCAGTGATTTAACAGAATCCCAGACATGTTATGAGGAAGAGGCCATAAATATGAGGCCAAAACCTGGACATTCTGTAGAAATCTGTACAGTTGGATGGTCTGTATGTCTGGCCATTGTTAACAAACTGTCAAGATTGTGTAGCAGTGTAGTGTGTAAATGTTTGTTTGGCTGAGTGGGGTGGGGGGCAGATCTGAGTGTCATGGATCCTTTTCTATCTGACTGTGCATGCTGCTACAGCTGTTGGTGGTCCATCAGCTGTAAATGTTTGTAGGAGCAGTCTGAGACATGTCCCATACTACCTCAGGGGTCCAACTACACTGTGATTTGGGGCAGTACATGTAGAGGCAGTGTGTGACTGGTAATCAGGATATGTTTGCTCACACAGTCGTTAAACTCTAGAGTTTAGTTGGCTTACTGGTATGTTGCTGTGACTGTGGTGCAAATGGTTGTGGGTATGCACATTCATACTGATGTCTGTTTTTCACTACAGTTACATCCCTGCAGTGCATGATATATTTGCAAATGCATTAGTAATTCCCTAGAGCTGATTTGGGGTAGTGTTGTGTTGGTCTGACTGTAGTTTGGAAGGTGCTTGGTAACATGCTTTGGAGCTCAGTGTTTTTTCCATAATGTTACATAACTGCACTCATAGCTCTCAACTATCCAGATATTCATAGAATGTTCAGATGTTTGGCTCATATATTTGGTCTGTTCTCCATAATTGTTGTGGATTTCTGACAAATCAGTGGGATGATGTGAGGACTGAAGTCATTAATAATGACAATCATTTGAGTCTCAGACTTGAAATATTTCAGACAATATATGTTAAAACAGTTTACTGTAGCAACTTTCTAAGCTTATTTAATCAAATACTTAAGATATGTCCATATTTACCGGCCTTTGTCCCCCTACTTTATCAGGCTTTATCCACATTCCTTGCACTAAGAGGTTGAGAAGTATGAATACACTGCATGTCACGAGGTATTCCTGTTCGATTCTCGGCTGGGTGCCTTCTGTGCAATTTCCCTGAGTTCATGTGGGTTTTCTCCAGGTACTCCAGTTTACTCCTACATTAAAAAGACATGCATCTGGAGTGTTTCTCCCTGGGTCTCTGCTGAAAACTGTCTTCATTCCAAGTCAGACTTTCCCAGTAAACAAATGTTAAATAAATAAATATATATATATATATATATATATATATATATATATATATATATACACACACACACACACACACACACACACACACACACACACACACATATATATATATATATATATATATATATATATATATAGAGAGAGAGAGAGAGAAAACATTAGTGATTCCAGAGAGTTATTTCCCTAATGTTAAATGTCTGTACTGCATGATATGTTTTAAAATGCATCAGGTACTTCTACAGCTCAAATAGTGTAGTGGTACATTGTCCTGTCTGTAGTGCACAGGGTGCTGGGTTCAAGACCTGCCAGAGTCATTTGTTTTTTGCTGGGCAGAACAGGGGCTGATGGAGACAGAGTGATTAAAGCAGTTTTAAGTGGGTTTGCACAGGTTTGCGTGATGCTAAGTGATGCCAAGAAATACTTAGTCCATTTTAGCTTCACTTAGCGCCACTTATTCCCACTGAAACTCACACTAATTTCTTAAAAAAAATGAAAAAGGGGTGATAGGAAATTGGTGAAATAGTGGCACGCAGAGGAAAATACAACATGAAAGGTAGCTAGGGATGTGCAAGATGTGTGTATGAAAGGTCCATAGCTGTCCATTTCTTCTACAGCAGCAGCTGTGCATTTGTACAGAATTTGAAGATGAATTTGGACCCTCAAACCCCAGAGAGGGGGGTGAGACTACCGAAATGTGTTGTCAAGCCAACTGGACCACATTACACATGTTCAGTGGGCATGTGTGTGAAATGGACAGCTATGTATGGGGTGATATATTTTTTGGGGGGCAGATACCCTTTGTTTTTGTAAGGTGAGAGTGGAATGTTGAGGAAGGATTGTAGGTATATTTGGGGAGGTAGGTTGGGTAGGGAGACAGAAAAGACAGAAAAAACAGCAGACAGGGGTGGTATATAACACATGAGGGGGTAAACACCTTGGATGGGGAGGGTGGTTGGGAATCAGAGGCTCATGAGCCCCATATGGCTACAGTGGGACTGACGTCCCCACCCATGGGCAGTCACCACTGCACCTTCATGGCCACGAAGGTGGCTGTGCTGTGGGCTAGACAGGATGGGCAGGCTGCCCCTTGATGTGTGCCAGGCAGCCCTCAATCTGGCTCAGCCATCCATCCATCTCTGAGCAGAGGACACAGCACACCATACCCCAGATCATTCTGTGGGTGATGGGCTTCTGTCTGTGTCTGTGCCCAGGGGGTGACGTGCCCCATCCCCTGAGGCAGTTCCACCAGAAGGTGTTGCAGGGCCTGCAGAGAAGGAAGTTACAGGTTGGGTCTCAGACATGCTGGGGCCTGGTGCCGCGGCCAGGTGAAGCGGGACAGGTGGATCCACTGGGATCGGCCTTCCCAAACATGCTATGGTGTTCTGGATTTCCAACAGTTATTTGTTAGTTGTAAAGAAAACATTTCAATGTTAGTTATAACAGCATGTGTGGGTGTTCCAATGAACCCAAAAAGAATATATTTGAAACAGTTGCATAGCAGAACACATGCATAAATGGAACAACAGTAAGCATTATAACAGCATGCCAGTTACATTGATGGCAACAGGCCACAAACGATAGTATTTGAACAAGGTATGTTAATTTACAACCAATTAAATATATGAACAATAATAGAACACATGTCCCAACATAGGGTTTTGGGAACAACATACCCATTGAATATGAATAATAATTATTGATGTAGATAGCTGTGGGGGGAGAGAGTGAGAAGTCCATTAACAACTGTATATGACTCTATTTTTCACAACAGTACTGATTAATACTCTACAGGTCTGCCCTTACTTTACATCTGACTATGGCCCATAGCTACTGTAGCACATACATACCTGTTAAACTGTCAACCTGGAATTTTATGGGGCAAACTGTGACAACTCTGGATACATGACTAGAAAGGACTCGTACCTGTCAGGGTTACATATATGACAAAAAAGGGTTACACTGCACTGATGTTGTGTGGGGGTGCTACTGGCATAGTCCACCTGGATTCCTATCTGTGTCCAAGGTTATTGGCAGCAGTGAATACTAGCCATGACAGCATGACACTTGAGAGACATGTATTGGGAAGAGTGCTTGGTGTATGTACCTATACTGCTGTTGTTTGCAAGCATGGGGTTGGACAGTGGAACAGTTGTACACATTAGTATACCCTTCATAAGCTATTAAAAACATTTCTTTACCTGTTGTGGAAATATCTGTTAACACTACTTGACTGTTTCTACAAATATTCAAGATTTCTTGAGTGAAAATATGCACACATCTCACTACCACTCCTGAGATTCAAACTGTGGCTGGGTATGCGAAAAAGAACAACAAAGTATCTCATCACACTGGGCTACTGCGTTTTTTTGACTGATTCCTGCCTAATACTAGCCTTGTAATCCTGAGATTCATGCATGACAGATAGTGTACTGTGTATTAATACTTTGAAATAATACAATCTGGGAAGGAAAGGTTAACAAAAGACAACGCTGCAGGGGGCACACTGTCATACATTCCACATTACTATTCAGGGTTCAGATCTTAGTGCAAGACTTATTTCATATCTCATTTATATCTTGTTTTACATCTCCACATTCTACAGGTTTGCTTAATGCTGGTTCACAGAACAACTTCAGTTAATGTTTGCTGTCAAAGCCATATTTGCTGTGAAGGACCTGTTCACATTCTGTTTCTACTAAAACATAGCAGAGTAAACACAACTGTTTGCAGTATAAATCTTTATTTCAGTGAAATGAGAATGTGCTTTATTAATGGATATCCTGTAAATCAACATTAGTCTGCAAATGTTATTCATTTAGTAGACACAGAACACACTATACATACTGGCAGTAAACAATGTACTCCTTCTACTTTATGGCATTATATACTGCAAGATAGAGCTGTACTGACCAGCCTATCTGCACATCCGTGTCAGTCTGTCAGCATGGGCCTCAACATTGCTAGCCCTCTCCGCTGCAGCTGTAGGGGTGAAAAACAAACATTATGCATAACTGTGTATCACATACTCAGGCTAGAGTTTGACACAGCTATGTATGAGCTACTTATAAACTACTGGATCATTGCAGGCTTAAGCATCTTGGATCCATTGAGCCAAGAGTGCCCCTTCCTCTGCTTTAGGTCAGCATAATTATGCCGTACCTGCTCACCAGTTCAGGGGATACCTGTGGCACTGGTAAGGTCACATGCCAGATGGTCCCAGGTCTCTGCTTTGTACTGTGAGCCCTGGTACTGGCCCTGCAGCAGTCTGTCATCATTGTTTTCTACGAGAAGCCCAGCCATGACCCTGGACTCCAAAAATCCCTCAGTGCTGCACCCAAAAGCTCTTGCCCTCTCCAACATCTGACATGGTTCCTGCACAGATAAAACTACAAAAGGTTCTGGCTGTATTCCTGCCTGTGCGGTTTAAATAAGGCCATATTCCCACACTTTGCTGTCATTGGACCATTTTGAAAATGCTGATCACAGCTTATTAATGTACAAATTATTTAGCTGAGCTGAATATTGTTTAGACTCGACTGCTAAGCAATACTCAAAGCAGCTCTGCAGAGCTGTGCACTGCTAAGCATTGCTCAGTCTTCATTTTCCAAAATGTTTCAGGATCACAAATTAATTATTCATTACTGACATATTATTCAGTGTATGTGACATATTTTACATGATTTCTCCCTATGTGCTTTCAGTAGATTACCTTGGGATGTGACTATACTGTATGGGACACTTTTGTTTACATGGGGGATTTCATATGTTTTATACACTGACACTTCACTTTTGGACCAGCTACACTACCCTTGTTGACAAATATTAATTGCTACCTCATTAAATACATAAAACTAATTTTACCAATGCTTTCCCATGTAAAAATAAAGGGCCTGCCTTGGTGTTTGAAGTGTGAACTTCTGCATGCAAAGCCGGAGTTCTAACCACTACGCTATCTTGTCATTGAGGATTTTAGCTGTACATTTCTATTTAGCTCCTTTGAGATGTTTAAGCTATGCTGAGCACAGTGCTACAACATGCAAACCTGCTCAGCTACACTTAAACTTTGCTTATAACAGAAACAAATTATTTACTGTGACTACTTTAATTACATATATTAATACTGATGCTAATTCATGTTTGCCATTGCACTAGCTGTCATTCTATCCACTTTCTAAGTGTGTATGGGCAATATCAGGATTGCTGTCAGTAAATACTGGCATACATTTGTGTTTCAGGCTTCTAAACTTTCAGAATATTTAGGCCATTGCAGAACCTATTAGTCTATCAACTTTTTAAGTTTGTAAGGGTAATATTTAAAATCTGTCCCTATTTATTCCCCCATCATTTTAGGCTTTGTCCAGGTTTTTTACTCTACAAGGTTGAGGGATATGTAATAAATGCTGTACAGCACTATCACAATGCAGGTGCAGGGGGTGTCTCCTGCATTGCTTCCCATTGATGATCCTGCTTTCCATGTTCGCAGACATGGAAAGCATTGTAAAGTGCCATACAGCACCTTCACAATGCAGATGGTGTGTGAGAGCACCTGTCACACACCCCCTGTACTTATTTCTGATTCTACTGACTATTTCAGTGTCCACTGACACTGTTTTATTTTCATTATTTGCTATCAGTGCCCATGAATACTGAAAGCACTTACAAAGTGCAGTATGGCACTTTGAGAGTGCAGGAGGCATGTTGGATGTGCAAGCAGTACTGCAACACACCTCCTGCACTCTTTCCATGTT
Source organism: Protopterus annectens (assembly GCF_019279795.1). Classification (NCBI taxonomy): domain Eukaryota; kingdom Metazoa; phylum Chordata; order Ceratodontiformes; family Protopteridae; genus Protopterus; species Protopterus annectens. Next base: position 1,019,993,117 of record NC_056726.1, on the reverse strand, counting down.
TGTGTCTGCAAATCCGTTCTCAGTAGCTCACCTTCAGGAATATGGAAGGCACGCTACTGAGAAATGATGCGGAGATGGGCACAGTTCACTCCACGTAGGAAACTACACTATTCCTACACTGAGTTTATTGAATCCTGAGGTACATTTTTTAATATACTTCACTATTTGTTCTTTTTTGTATATATCTGTGAGACCATTTACATTTAAAGATAATATAGAAAGTATCATTATGTTAAAAAAGTTATTATTCCTACCTTTTATGTGTAAGTTTTTTTGTTAAGTGTCTAGTTCCAGCTTATGTTATATGCATACACTAATATTTGTCAGGTTGCTCTTTTATACATTTGTTTCCTGTCATATTCCTTTGAGTCTGTCACATCTTAAAAAAAGTTTTCTTTTATTGAAAGCACTCAGAAATACACCCCAATGCACCCCTAAAACCATTAACTTAATACTAACACACAAAACTATGTACACTTTCAAATAATAGAGTTTTATCCTCCTAATATGAACAATTGTTCCAGACTGATAGTCACATTTACAGACTTGGATTAACCTAAAAGGAAGGTTATTCATGCTGAGATGCATGGTGCATCCTGTGCTTCTACTAAGTGCTGTCTGGTTTAGTCTTATACTTATTGATCTCCCAGATGGGGAAAACACTTGAATGCTTTCAGAAAACATTATCTCCTAGCCACTGAAAGAAAGTATTTTGTTTTTATTGCTCTTTATCAGATTGTTTCCATGGAGACGTGACAACCAGATACAGCAAGCTTTCATTTATTTGCTTGAAGAAAACCTTATTATATTTGATGTTCCTTTTTATATAATTGTTTTCTCTTAAAACATCTTACCAGATTAAGCCAAGGGCTTTAATCCAGTCATTCCATATGCAAGGATGAGAAAAAGCACATCCATTTTTGTATTATGCTCTTTTGACCAGACTTTTCTTCTATTTTTTTTTTACGTTGCAATGCCTATATTTCTTAAAACTGAACAATGAGAAAGAGAGAACAAAATCAAAAACAGGGGCACCTGTTTATTTTAAGATCCCAAATTACACTTGAAAATAAATGTGAAAACTTTACTTTATAGCATGCAGATTATTACTACTGTTAAGAACAAAATTTTGTTTTACTTACAGTTAACTCTGTCACCTCTCCTCAGTGTTTTCCAGAGATTAATGACATGAAGTAGGGCATATGCTTTAGAGTCTTCAACGTGTTCAACAAAGTCAAAAAAGTCCAATATTTTGAGGTTTTCTTATTCTGTCATGTTTCACAAATATAATTAATGTTTTGTAATCCCATGTTTATTTGTCCATTTTCCCATTGCTGGTTTTTATTTTTTATTTTATTTTTTTATTTTTTATTTTCAGTTTGTTTGCCGGGATGGTCCAATTGGGCCATGATGAGCCCATTTTCAATGGAGTCCAGGGGAGAAAAGCTCCAGAAAAATACATGAGATGCAAGGATACAATATATGTAATTAACAAAAATACAAGATAACGAAATACATGAAATACAAAGATAAATATAAATGGAGGAAGTCTCAAGTATGCAAGATAACAAATTACATGAATAAGAGAGAATTTAAAATGGCTATTAACAACTTCCCATAGATTGGCATTCTAAGGTACTAGTTAGAATAATGCATTTACTATCATTACTGCGGTGGTGGTGACTGTGGTGACCCCTAACCAGGAAAAAGCCAGAAGACACAACAACAACAACAACAAAAGAGTTACAGTTCCTGTAAAATATGGTAGCTCCTGTAGTTGTTATAAGGAGTAATAATACTGTAGGGAGCTGTATACATATATATAAGCTTGTGGAGAGTTATTGAGGTAAGGAACTTATGTGGGGTGGGAGCAAGTGCATTCCCATTGTGAAGTTAGGTGTGAGTGAAGTAGAGCTTTGAAGGTGGAGAGTCTGTTAGTGGTACAGATGAGAGGTGGGAGAGAATTCCAATGGCATGCTAGGCTGAAGGATAGGAGGTGGTTGCTTGGTGGGCGGGAAGGTTTATGAAGATCTATTAGATTCTGGGAGTTTGATCTGTGACATCAGCTGGGAAGATGAATTTTGAAGGTGTAGGCAAGGGAGGGTCAGAGAGAGGGGGTGAAAATAAGTTTATGTGCTTGGATAAGTTGAATGTAGGTGAGGTAGTTGGGTAGTTCAAGCCACTCCAGTTGATGTAGGGAAATACAGTGATGGGTAGTATTGGCAGTTGCAAATTTTGAAATTTTGTAGTAACAGGAAGACTGCAGGTTAGTAAGGATAGAGGCACCATATAGAAGGGAAGGGATGAGGTAAGTAGTAGCAAGAACGAGTCTAGTAGGGGGAGAGATATAGTGGTTATGATGGTAAAGCATGCCTAATTTTTATATTTTAATATTAACTTGCAGGTGACTATCAAACTTTAGCTGATCATCAATGAGAACTCCTAAGAGTTTTGCAGTGGAGACTATTTTGAGAATAGTATTATTTTGGTTGGTGATTGAGAATGAGTTTTTATCTAAGATGGTGGTTTTAGAAGGGGTAAATATCATTAATTTAGTATTGGTAGCATTGAGTGGCAGATGGTTTTCTAGCATCCATTGTTCAGTAGAAGAGAAGGCTTCTTGAGTTAATTTTGCTAATGAAGAAGTAGAAGTGGCAGACCAGATTATTGTGGAGTCATCGGCATATTGGATTAGTTTGGTGTTAGGGATGGCATGATAGAAATAATTTATGAAGATATTAAATAGAAGGGGACCTAGTATTGAGCCTTGGGGGACACCAGTGGGAGTATTTAGGAAAGGTGAAGTAACCTTTTTCCACCTGACTGCTTGTTGTCTGTTTGATAGGTAACTGGTGAACCAGCTGATAGTGGAGGGGGATAGGTTTAGATTAGAGAGTTTGGCAATGAGCAGGTTATGAGAGATGGTGTCAACAGCTTTTGAAACATCTAAGAGGAAGGTGGCTACAATATGACCAGTGTCACAGGCCTTGCAAATTGTCTCTAGGAAGGAGAGAAGAGTAGTGGTGGTACTATGACCTGGTCAGAATCCATGCTGAGTGGGAGTAAGAAGGTTGTTATTTAAAAGATAGGGAAGAAGTTGAAGGTGGATGCATTTTTCGAGAAGTTTAGAAATAGGGGATAAGATGGTGATAGGTTTGAAGTTTTGGATATCATTGTTGTTGCCCCCTTTATGGAGTGGAATAATGAAGGCCTTTTTCCACAATTGGGGAACATAGCATTCTGAGATTGATCGATTGATTAGAATACAGATAGGGACGGCAATGGCTTCCGCAGCGATTTTTAGGAAGTAGGAGGGTATCTCGTCGGGAGCATTAGAACATGGTTTTTTTGGAGTAGTTTTTTTATAGTAGACATGGGAATAGGATTTATGGAGAAGGGAGGACGTTGGAGGCTGGAGTTGCTAGAGGAAGGAGGGATGTGTGGATGTGGCTGTGGGAGTAGGGAAGCAGTATTGTTAGTAAAGGATGATGTTAGTTTAGCTATGGAGTCTATAAAGAATGAATTTAATTGAGATGCTAAATTTAGGTCTGAGGTGTTTGGATCAGGGCAGGGGTTTTCTCTTTTACCTAGGTTAAGGAGAGAGGAGATACCAACCCAGAACTTTTTAGGGTTAGCATTGTGGTTGGTTTGGAGTGTTGTGAAATAGGATTTGCGGTCTGAGATAATACATCATTTTATTCCTATTTATCTCTATCTCCCAAATCAAATTCCTGTTTCATTTCCAATGTACTCTCTGCTCCTCTAGAAAGTTCTTGGCTTTTTTCTGTCTCTCAAGCATTTTCTACTGAAACATTGAAAAAGGTTTTACTGGCACAGTCTCTATGTGGTCTTTATTACCAGGAGAACAAGAAGCAGAATCTTTTGTTTCACAACTCACTTTGTGTTGGACAAACTTTTTTATTTCCTTCTTAACATGTTCTGCACCAAAAAATGATTTTGTCCCTCTAGGAAAGAATATTCTGAGGATGGCTGGGTACAGCAGCTTGAATCTCACTCCTGCTTCTTCACATTCCCTAATTAGTGGAATAAATTGACTCCTGTTCTGCCGTGTGTACAGTGTGCAATCATTTTCCACAAACCATCTGTCTCCCACTTTTAGTCTTTTGTTCTTCTGCTACAGTTTTGTTGGAATTAACTTTTGCTGCTGATTGCATATTTACTATTAAAGGCCTAGGTTGCTTTCTCATGGCCAGGTTCGGAGCATACACACAATGTGCCCTTTCAATTAACAACTCCTGCTGTGGAATACCAGTCCAGTTGCTTATTTGTGCTTTCATAAAATTAATACAGTCTGTTCCTTCCAGCTTCTCTGCTACAGCAGAAAATCTCAGATTTTCTCTGTGTGCTCTGTCCTCTAATTCTATTATTTTTTATGAAATATCTCTTCTTGAGAAGTCTCATATTTAGTAATTTTTTTCTTCATCTTGAGCTCTGATTTTTGCAGTTTTATCACCTCATTTGAATATCTGTTTAAAGCTTCTCCCATTTTTTCCAGACTTTTGTTATTTGAGTTGATATACTCCATTAGTGGTACTGAGTACATCTGACTTATTTTTTCTCTAGGTTACTGGATGTCATATCTTGCACCAAAGCTGGAGCTTGCATTGCTTTTTGCTGAACAGCTGCAGAATTTTTCCCAGTCAGTGTTTTTCATGACCTTTTGTGATTGATTTTCTTTCAGGTTCTCTGAATTTCTTTTTTGCTGGCATCCAGGCAGTGCAGTAACTGGTTATCTCTTCTGAGTTTCTGTTTTCACACTGGATGAGCAGAAATTGAGCTGTTACTCAATGTGCAGCCATCTTGGAACCATGGAACAGCATCATAGTCACCAAGATTTGACATAAAAATTACTAAAGAGAGGTGAATTTAAATTTAAAGATGAAAGACCAATAGTGGGCTACATGAGCATTGCTTTAAAAGTCTACAGAAAAAGTGTGAGAAACAAACAAACAAATGCAAGCAACAATAGAACTAGAAACAGTTAAATATCTTGTTACTGGGTGAGATAAACTCATTGCTGAGAGTCTGTACACTTAAAGATCCAATAATATGGCAAACGTGTTGCTCTGGATATTGTGCAAACATTACAGTATAGATGCAGCTTTGAAGCTCTGGAAAATGGACCACCAAGCATTATTGACAATGGTGAAGATTATTATTTCATGGGATCAACCATTAGCAAACAGTTAAAAAAAAACAGCTGTATGAAAACCAGATACAGTAGTCCAGGAAAAAAAGACAAAAGTAGCACTAATCATTAAAATTGATACACCCAGTGATTAGTGTCTTATTATTTATTTATTTATTTATTTTAGATTTTATTTTACATTTGTTATCCGGGTAGTGTCCGACTGGGTCAAGGAGCCCGTTTTCTGTGGAGACCTGTGGAGAAAAGCTCCACATTCAATAGCATTGTAAAGATAATACAATATCATAAACAGCATACATATAATAATACACTTAATACAAAGCTTGTACTTGTATATTCCGGAAGTCCAGAGATAAAATTAGGATATGAGCAGCATTGCAGATGTTAAAATAACAATGACTGAAACTGATTGACAGAGAAGCTTCTATGGTGTCATCGGTTGTAGCTCACTTAAAATTTGCATTATTTACTGCATCGTAACAAAGTTTAAAATGGGCTGGAGCCAGAAATAAGATTGCTTAGAGAGGGGAAAGAGCAAAGTAAAAAGAGAGGAGATTGATTATGCAGGAGAACAGAAGAGCAAATGCATCTGGATTTGAGATGTTCTCTAGTTTTAGTTTTAAAGGAAAAGCAGTTGGGAGTGTTTTGAATGTGTTGGGAAGAGCATTCCAGGCCACAGGTATTTTAATAGAGTAGAGACATTCACCATGGTATTTGTGCAACTTGGATTATTTTTAGAATCAGTCTGTTGGAGGATCTAAGAGACCTTGAATTGACTTGAGGTTCAACTAGGGAGGAAAGTGAAGGGCATTGGCAAGTGTTGTGAATGATTTTGTAGGTAAAGGTGAAATGGTTTAGTGTTAAAAGGCTGGGAAGCTCAAGCCAATTCAGTTGTTGGAGAGCAGACTAGTGACAAGATTTATGGGGATGGTTGTTGGCAAATTTTGCGATTTTATTTTAACAGGTTGATAGGTTGTTTAGGTCAGTTCTGCTGAGGTTTGTAAATATGTGTGAGCAGTCGAGTAATGTAGTTAGTAGTTGGGATCTAGCAGTGGCTAGTCTGGCTTGGTTTGTAAGGAAAGGTTTTGCATGGTAGAGAGATCCAAGTTTGTCATGGACTTTTTGAACTGACAGGGAAATGTGAATATCGAATTTAAGCCTGTCATCTATAGTAGCACCTAGATGTTTGGTATGGTTTGTGGGTACAATTGTGGTTCCATTGGTGGAACGAATAATGAAGGATGGAGAGTGATTACTGGATGGTTTACTGGTGAAAAACATCAGTTTGGTCTTATTGGGGTTGACTGAGAGACACAAAGTGATAAAAAAACAGAATTCACAAGTAGAAATGAGAGCAGTTGGTAAAAAGATACCAAAGCAGATCTAATTTTAGTAGGAGAAACCAGTCTAATAAAAATAATGTACATAATTATTCAGCTAGAGTTTATTTACAATGATGAATATGCAAAATAATGATAATAACAACAATGATCATTTGGCAAATACACTGTCCTTTTTTACTGTAAAATCTTTATTTTGTTTATCTGATGTCACAGTTAAGCTTTTACTAAGTAAGAGTATAATTATGTATGAACATTAACATTACAAGTTTATGTAACACAATCCAAGTAATACCAGCATAGAAACACAGTTGAGGTGTAAATTAAGCACTGAGCAATAACAAAAGCAACCAACGACTGTATTATAAATTACTTTATTCCTGGATAAGCACTTTCATGATTTTTATTACTTCTCCAGACCATAATAAGATATGCAGTAAAAAAACAATTAAATAACAAAAGATTGCCATACACTAACCAATCACGAGAAGTGCATTCAGCATTGCTACAATATAAAGTAATTCTTGGGTCACCAAGGAAACCATAAAAATCTCCAAAATATCAATCCTAATTATTCATTATTAATATACTGCAAATGCTCAAACATTATAAAATAAGATTGAAAATAAAAATAAAAGTTACAATGATCTCATCTCTTCAACCTATGAGCTTTCAGTATCAGTTTCAGTGTCACCTGATCATTAAGACCCAACCTACAATGGGATCTAAGTCAGACGATCCACCTTAGCTCCACCCTCTCTATGTCATTACATATATCACTAGGTCATTCGTGTTCCATAATATTTTCAATTACTAAAAATTTAAAAATATGTGATTCTCCATATTCATTCATGTATTTGGCTATGGCACTGAAAGTACGTCCCTTATGGGCACAATATATATATATATGCTCTCTAATTCTTTCCTGTATCCTCCTATTGGTTTTCCAATATAAAACTGAATGGGAGGTTGGCATAATGGTTAAGGTGTTTACCTTACAGACCCAAGACACAGAGTTTGATTCATGCACGGGGTAATTGGCTAGCCTTAAAAAGGCCCACAAAGGCAGTTAGCCTTGTACTAATTAATGAAACTGAGCTGCATATTTTACAGCATGCAAGATAAACTATGCTCTTAGTATTGCAGGTAGCTCTCACCAAAAATCTATAAATCCTTCCATTATCTTGGTGAGATAAAATTGCACTTCCATCAATATATTCCAGATATGAGCTAGCATGGCAACTGATGGTGCCTAAATCCCTTTTTTTTTTGCTAACTGCACCTATATATCATTGGGATAACACAACCTCCATTTCAGTAATTTCTTATTTTTATAATAAAATCTAGGGGCTGGACCTACTACTCTTTTAATAGCTTCACCTCTCTGTAGGATTTTCTAGTTACATTCAATAATTTTGTTAATGGATTTAGTATCACTTCTATAAATAATAGGGACAGCTAACTGTCATTTTCACTTTATTCTATTACCTTCCTTATATCTAAGTGGAGATGAAAAATAGGGTTTAGCTTCTGTACCTCTTAATATATAGGCTTATTCAACCCTCTAAAAATTTCATATTCACCATACCCCCACTACGAAATTCATAATGCAAACTCCCCAAACTTTCTTTAAATTCACGTTCATCCACATGTGATCTGGAGACTCTCATTGCTTGACCTTTAACTATATTCCCAAAAATATGATTAGAGTGCATGCTTGAACAATGAAGGAGAGGTACAAATGGCACTCTTTTCAGTATAGATTAGTGGAGTATTGAACATCCTCTCCCTTTTTTCACTCACACATCTAAAAAGTCTGTGCTAATTGAGGAATGATGAATAGATTCAAAGATTCAAAGAAAACATTTATTGTCATTTAGAAAACATGAGTGCAACCTGAATGAAATTTCGGTATCAGCTCGTCATCAGAGTACAGAGGCAATTTAAGTATAACAATAATAAGACATGACATATAAACAACTATACTAATGACTAATACACATAAAAATACTCCTCATTGCCTATTTCTAATCAGGTAAAACTACCCATACATATAAACCTAACAATTTGAACAAATAATACTGTACACAGAAAAAGAGAAGAAAAGGCAGTTTGTTAATATTGCACATGAGGAATTATTGCAATTGCACTTTTAGGAGAAAGATATTGCACATCTGTAAAAATATATTAACTATAGAGAATTAAATAATGTATCACTTTCAGTGAAATATTATTAGTGAAATCATGTTTGGAGGTAGGAGATGTCCAAGTTTATGTTAGAGTTTATGAGCCTTATTACTGATGGATAGAAGTGGTTCAAGAGGCTGGAGGTCCTACAGCAGATGTTGCAGTACCTCTTGTTAGATGAAAGGCTAACAAACCAGCCAAATGCTGGATGTGAGGTGTCTCTAATTATTTTGTATGCCCTCTTTATACTTCTTGTTAAAAGTTCTTGCATGGTTGGAAGATTAGTGCCGATTTTCTTCTTTGCATGGTTGGAAGATTAGTGCCGATTATCTTCTTTGCATGGTTGGAAGATTAGTGCCGATTATCTTCTTTGCATGGTTGGAAGATTAGTGCCGATTATCTTCTTTGCATGGTTGGAAGATTAGTGCCGATTATCTTCTTTGCATGGTTGGAAGATTAGTGCCGATTATCTTCTTTGCATGGTTGGAAGATTAGTGCCGATTATCTTCTTTGCATGGTTGGAAGATTAGTGCCGATTATCTTCTTTGCATGGTTGGAAGATTAGTGCCGATTATCTTCTTTGCATGGTTGGAAGATTAGTGCCGATTATCTTCTTTGCATGGTTGGAAGATTAGTGCCGATTATCTTCTTTGCATGGTTGGAAGATTAGTGCCGATTATCTTCTTTGCATGGTTTGAAGATTAGTGCCGATTATCTTCTTTGCATGGTTGGAAGATTAGTGCCGATTATCTTCTTTGCAATCCTCACCACTCTTTGAAGCTTCTTCCTGTCTGCCGTAGTACTGTTTCCATGCCACACAGTAAAGTTGCAGGTGAGAATGCTTTCAATAGCTCCTTTATAGAAAGTGGAGAGAGCATTGAGAGGAAGCTTTGCTCTTTTGAGCCTTGTCAGGAAGTGCAGGCATTGGCGATCTTTTTTAATTATCTGGCTTGTGTTCATGGACCAAGAGAGGTCTTCTGAGATATGTACCTCCAAGAACTTTGTAGACTGAACTCTATCTACCACCTCACTGTTGATCTCATGTGGCGAGTGAATGGCTGGCCTTCTTCTAAAATCAATGATAATTTCTTTAGATTTGTTGACATTTAGATCCAAGTTGTTATTTTCACACCATTTGATCAAAGTGCTGACTTTGTTCCTGTATTCTCTCTTGTCATCATCCCTTATGAGACCCACTACAGTGGTATAATCTGCAAATTTGATGATATGGTTACTGAGAAATTTCACAGATCAGTCATGGGTAAGGATGGTGAATAGCAGAGGACTAAGTACACACCCCTGAGGCACACCAGTGTTGAGTGTAATGATATCTGAGATGTGCTGTTACCAGCACATGTCTTCTGTGGTCTTCCAATCAAGAAGTCAAGGATCCCATTGCAGAGGCTCTTGTTGATGCCAAGGTTAATTTGCCTATGAATTGCATCAGAACCACTGTGTTGAATGTCAAGCTAAAGGCAATGAACAACAGCCTGACATATTTATTCCTGTCTTCAAGATGTTCCAGAGAGAGAGGTACAGGGCCACTGAAATGGCATCCACAGGGGATCTGTTTGAATTTTTACTTTGTTAGTAAATCTAAGGAATGGACTGCTCTTATGTATATAGTCAATAAACCTTTCTAGATCTAACAAACTACATCTCCATAAAAAAAGCATGTCATTGACAAATCTTCAATAAAAGTGAATATAAGGTGCATACTTAGTGCATCCCAGTACATTGACTAATTCCCACTGTGCCATGACCATGTTGGTGTAGCTATTGGCAGAGGAAGTGCCCATAGTTATGCCAGCGGTCTGTAAATAATAAGTATTATCAAAAATGAAAACATTAAAATTCAATACCATCATTGTATCTTTATAATGCATTGTTTTACTTGTACTTCTGTAGTTAGTGTAACCAAAACTTTGATTATAATTTTGTTTTTTTCTTTTACTAATATTTCTGTTACTTACAGTAACCAAAAAGTTTGCAATTTTTTTTGTTTTTTGGAGCTTTTTTTCCCAGGACTCAATTGAAAACAGGTTCTTCTTGGCCCACTGGACTATCCTGGTAAACCAGCTACAAATAAATAAATACAAATTTCTAGCAGAAAACATAAATCCAGTGGTCTTCACTTCATATGCATTATGTTCTAACAAAAATTGTCTAACCATCACTATCCCTTGTTAGTTGGGGATGACAGTAAATAAAGATGTAACATTCAGCATTACCATATAACTTGAATCAACCCAATCTGGTGGTCTCCTGCCATAAACAAACTATACAACAGAAGGAAGAAACTGTTGCAGAAAAGAGGAAAATCCCTGGATGCAAAAAAACTCCCTTACCAGCCTCATTAAGAAGCTGAGATCCCTCATAAAATCCTCCAAATCTAGTTACGAAAATAAAATTGCCAAAGATTCCAAGGACAACCACAAGGCATTCTATAGTTATGTCAATAATCTAAATGGCAATGCTCAGATCTGCTCTAAACTACAACAGAATGGCATTAAATATACTGATCCCAAGGATATTGCCAATATCCTGGCAGATCGATTCAGTGCCAACTTCACCCCCCCCTCTCACCCCCTAAAGGGCCAATCTCATTACCAAAAGATTGCCAAATTCCAGTAATCATGGCCACACAGGCAAAAACGCACACTCCAAAGCTAAGAATACAGCATCTATGGGACCAGACGATATCCTGGGGGTGTGTACTACATGAACTACAAAATGAACTGGCACTTCACCTAAGTGTCATGTTTAATCATAGCCTTACCTCAGGCTTCATGCCCAATGAGTGGCGCACAGATACAGTTATCCGACTTCACAAGGGGGGATCCAATTTGGATCCCGGGAACTATCATCCCATCAGTCTGACGAGCCTGGTCTGAAAAGGCATGGAACGCATTATCATGGAACTTATAAACAAAGACACTGGCAACCTTCAAACACTGGACCCCTCCCAGTATGGTTTCGTAAAGGGCTGATCTTGTCTCCTCAACCTGATTGATTTCTTTGAATCAGTCTCCAGAGCTGTGGACAAGGGTAAGGCGGTCCTCACAGCCTAACTGGATCTTGCCAATGCTTTTGACACTATCCCCCACTCTGGAATCATAGATAAACTTACTAAGCTGGGCATTAATCCCTACATCATTCGATGGGTTGCCAACTAGCTTACTGACAGAATCCACACTGTAAAAGTAGCTGACTCAAAATCCAGCTCCAGACAAGTGACAAGTGAAGTACCTCAGGGTTCAGTCCTGGGACCGCTCTTGTTTGGCATCTACTTCTCTGAAGTACAGGCCAGCACTAAGGGCTCTGGCTAACAAAGTTCACAGATGACTGCAAACTGGGAGCCATTATTGAATCCCCAAATGATGTGGATATTTTACAAAAGGGCCTTACAGAAACAGATGTTTGGTGCCAGAGACATGGGCTCAAGCTCAGTGCCAAGAAATGTATAGTTTTCCCCTTTGGGAAAAACCAAGTACCCATGAATTACCACATAAGTGCAGTACACTAAACACCAAAAGTGTGATAAGGGACTTAGGGACACAGGTGGACATTGGTCTCACATTCGATAACCACATAGCCACAACAATCAGGAAATCCTTCTATGTGGCACACCTCATCAATAAGGGCTTTTAATCCAGAAAAAAGGCGGTCATTGTCCCACTATACTCATTCCTCATTAGACCCATTATAGAGTACAATGCCCCATTTGGTATGTACCTCACAAGACATCTGCAACAACTGGAAAGGACACAAAAATACCTCACTAAAAGAATCACAGGCCTAGAGTAGATGCCCTATGCTGACCATATAAAAAAATCCAGCTATACTCTATCACATATTGCCTACTCAGAGGCGATGTCTGCTTAACATACAAGGTCATGTCAAACCCAGTGCTGCTGGACATTCTAGACTTAAAGAAATCCCAATCCCTCAGAGTCACACGCTCCAGGGATCTAAATCTGGTTATCACAATGAACAAAACATGCTGGAGGGATAGGTTCCTGACCCAGAGACTCCCCATACTCTCTTCAAAAGGAACCTTGATGATTGGATGGGAGATAGGAAATTCACCCTGGGGCTAATGTCAGTCACCCTGCTAGACAGGGGACCAGGGAAGTAAATATTCTGGGAAAAAATAGCCAGGGAATTGTTTTGGCTAGGCCTTTATAGGCTCTAGGACTGATAGCCTAGTGCCAACCTATGAACCAACCTATGACTGTCCCTCGTCTCACAATAAAGATCTTGCAAAAATTGTTTGGTATCGCTCTAGTACTATAAAATATTTGTCCAAAACAGGTCACAATTGTTTGTCTATGTAAATAGATAAAGGCTCAGTGAGCCATTCGCCCCCAGCTACTACAGGGTGGAATGGCAGTAGTAAAGGGTATTTGTGTATTTTTGGCATTCCATGCAGGCTGGGAAGAAGTGCAGTCTCTGTGCAAAAATACTGAAACAATTCCTCTCTAATAACATTGCTTTTTTACACACTCATTTAATGAACATCCAGCCTACTCAACCATGGCCGTAATATCAATTTTGCTAATGACTTTATAAATATCTGTATCTTTTAACATATTGGACATTGACTCAAAGTAAAAAGCCCTGTCCATTACCACCACAGAGCCACCCTCATCAGCAGGACAAATTACTATAGTCGAATCAAACTGCAACTCGTGAAGCACCTGCCTCTCAGTAAATGAAAAATTAGAAAAGTACTTCTTCCTATTATGATCATCTAACAATTTATAAATGTCCTCTTCACATAGGTGGCTAATTACATCAACAGCAGGATGATTCTCTGGTGTAAATGTACTTTGTATATTAAACAAATTAACCTCAGTTGTATCTTCTGAGTCACTTTATATAATTTTAAACATTGAGTTCCTTACAAACATCCTCAAATCGATAATAGTATCAGCCAAGTCCACCTGCTGTGATGAAATAAGAGTCAGTCCTTTATTTAATATACATAGCTCTGTTTGAGATAGTTCCGTACTAGAAATTTCCAGACTAGGTGTTTATGGATTTCCACATTTTCTTCAATGTTTGACTCCCTTCTTCTGCTGACTGTTTCCTTATCATTGTTCCTCAAATGTTCAAGCATTCTGTGTCTCGGTTTGTCTACCATTATTGGTCTGAATTTATCCATAACAGACTTAAAAGGAAAAAAAGTCATGGGCATACAAAACTGCCATATAGCTGAAACATCTGATTTCCTTAAATGGTCATTTGCATATTTCCCATGTGCTTCTAATACAAGAGGTTTAAGGAATCACACAGTGGAAACTCCAGCTTGTCTAGATTTTTTTTTACTTTTAATGATTGGTTTGTCTGTATGACCTCTTTACTCATTGATTTAGTTAGTTAGTTGGGATA
>NC_056726.1:1019959026-1019974026 GCF_019279795.1 Protopterus annectens | reverse complement strand
AGTGTGGGGGTTAGAGAGGGGATCTAGAGTGTAGATGTTTGTTTATTTATTTTTTTCATCTTTTGTTGATCAGGTGGTCTAGTAGCCTCTTTTCAGGGTGTGATCCAAGGCAGTATTTACCACTCGGTGAAATTTCCACCTCAAACAGGTGGGGCCTCAGTTTAATGTCTCATCTGAAGGACAATACACTAAAAAAGTACAGCATCCCCACTTATGCTGCGCTGCAGTATCAGTAATCAATCTACCTGGAGGAAGAATAGAACCCATAGCCTTCTGCACAAAAGGTGAATGTGCTACACCTTATGCCACCAACACTACTGAATGTGTGAGTGTCTCCATTAGTGCATTTAAGTGGGGTGGCGTCTTGTTGATTGAATGTGTGTTTCTGTGTATCAATATCCATATGTGTGTGGGAAGTTACCCAGGGCATTTTCTGTACCAATGTGATGCATCAGTTACGAGTGATAATTTGTGCCAAAAAGTGCTGTTTAACACTGGTGGTAATTACAGGTGTTTCAGAAATCTGTATATGTCAATAGTGAGGTCTTATTTATGTAGCGAGACATATCTCTGAATCAAATTTTAAGTGACAGTGTAAACTGCACCTTGCAGTGGTAACAGTTTATTATTTTTGAATGCCAGGGCATATCTACAATGGGGTGATGCCTGGAGGAATATTTCTAACTTCCTTCTGCATGTAGATGGAGAACATTGACATTTGTGCTGTAATGGAGACCTGGTTTAAAGCAGCAGAAAGCACCCCTGCACTACCAGGCTATAACTCATTCCACACCTTTCGGCCCCAGAACATGGACTGAAGCTCCAGAAGTGGTGGTGTTTCCATATTCATAAAGGATATGCACACCTCCAGACTAGTAGCCCAGCATAATGCATCTGAGATACTTCAGGTACAACTAACATTGGGTAAGACCGCAATTCAGGTCGAAGCCTGCTATAGGTCCCCAACCTTGTCCTAAGACTCTCACTCCATGACCCTAATCACCCTGGAAAATATTAGGGTCCAATCCAACACTCTCATACTAGGTGACTTCAACTACCCCTCCATCAACTGTTAAAACTACTCATGCACCAATACACTGGCCCAACGCTTCCTGGAGTTCATCAATTCCAATGCCCTGGACAAGCTCATTCTTACCCCCACTAAAGGAAGCAACATCCTTGACCTGGTTATTACAAACTTTGCTCTACACCAATAGTCAATTTCTCTCTGGTTAGATCCGACCACAAACTATTCACCATAGAAATCCACATCTCATCCACACCCCCCAGAAAGGTAACCACAATGAAAAACTTCTCCAAAGCTGACTTTGGGCTCCTAAAAGTAGAGGTGGCTAACTTCACGGCACCCATGTCAATGGAAAATAGATGCATGACTGATGAATCATACACAAATCCACTGTACAAACACATACATAAATGCATGGAACTAGCTATACCCAATAGAACCAAGATGCTCTCCTCCAAAAAAAGGAAGCCAATCTGGTGGTCCCCAGCCATTAATAAACTCTACAACAGAAGAAATAAACTGTTGCAGAAAAAGGTGAAGTCTCAAGACTGGAAAAACTCCCTTATTAGCCTCAGCAAAAAGTTGAGCTCAAGAACCAAAACAAAAAAAGACTAATGTCACCAAAAGATGAGCAAGCCTGGAACACAGTGTCACAAGAAGATTATCCTGGTGGAGTTCTTGTGACACTGTGTTCCAGACTTGCTCATCTTTTGGTAAAAAAAAGTTGAGATCCCTCATCAAAACCTCTAAAGCCAGCTGTGAAGGCAGAATTGTGTCCGACACTAAAAACAACCACAAAGCCTTCTATAGTTATATCAAGAATCTCCACGGCAATACCCAGGTTTGCTCTGAGTTACTGCACAATGGTGCCTCCTATAATGAGCCAACAGATATTGCGAACATACTGGCCAACAGATTCAGTGCCAACTTTACCCCTCTCTCCCACCCAAAGGACCAATCACAGTACCGGAGGAATACCAGGCACCCAGCATTACTGCAGCACAAGTTAAAGCTGCATTGTCCAAGGCCAAGAATACAGCTTCCATGGGACCCAAAAATATCCCTGGATGTGTTCTACATAAACTACGAAGTGAACTGGCAACTACATTTGTGTGCCCCGTTCAATCACAGCCTCACCTCAGGCTTTGTCCCTACTGAATGGCGCACTGCTACAGTCATCCCTCTCCATAGAGGGGGGGGGGGGTGACTACAGACCCTGGGAATTAGCGCTCCATTAGCCTGATAAGTCTGATATGTAAGGCTATGGAGTGCATCATCATGGACCTAATTAATAATGATATAGGGACGATCCAAACTCTAGATGCCACACAATTTGGTTTTGTGAAAGGTAGATCATGCCTGCTCAACCAGGTTGACTTCTTTGAGTCAGTCACCAGAGCTGTGAATGAGGGCAAGGCAGTTCATACAGCCTACCTCGATCTGGCCAAGGCCTTTGATACCATTCCCCACTCAGGAATTATTGATAAACTCACCAAACTAGGCATCAACCCTTATATCACTAGGTGGGTTGCAAACTGACTCACAGATAGAACCCACAGTGTAAAAGTAGCAGACTCCAAGTCATGAGTGGAGTCCCACAGGGATTAGTCCTGGGTCCTCTCCTGTTTGGCATCTACTTCTCAGAAGTCCAAGCCAACATAGAGGGACTCTGGCTGACCAAGTTTGCAGATGACTGCAAGCTGGGAGCCATCATTAACTCCTCAAGTGATGTAGACATCCTACAGAATGGCCTCACTGACACTAATGACTGGTGTCAAAACCATGGCCTTAAGCTTAATGCCAAAAAATGCATCGTCATCCCCTTTGGGAAAAACTCTGATCCTACTAATTACAACATCGATAGAAGCCCACTTTACACTGAAGACGTTATAAGAGATCTAGGGACACAGGTTGACAGCAACCTCTCCATCGACTACCACATTGGCACTGTGATCAAAAAGTCCTTCTATGTGGCACATCTCATTACCAAGGGTTTTGCATCCAGGAAGAAAAAGGTCATCATCTTGCTCTACTCTTTCCTCATTAGGCCAATCTTCGAGTATAATGCCCCATTTGGCATGTACCTTAATAGACACATGTAACAGCTGGAAAGGCCACAAAAGTATGTCACAAAGAGGAACCTAGGCCTTAAACACATGTCCTGCATGGCAGACTCAAAAAAACTCCAGCTATTCTCTGTCTCTTATCATCTCCTAAGAGGTGATCTTTGCTTGACTTTCAAAGCCATGTCTGACCTAGCTCTGTTAGAAATGCTACATCTAAAGAAATCCCAATCCCTCCACATCACATGCTCCAGACACCTCAACCTCATTACCACAATCAACAGAACATGCAGGAAGGACAGGTTCCTCAGCCAGAGACTGCACATGCCCTGAAATAGACTTCCCGTACATGTCAAGGAAAACACCTAGATGACCCTGTTCCAGTGAAATCTTGATGAGTGGCTGAGTAATAGAAAGTTCACCCCAGGAGTCACTCCAGTGGCTCTACTTGATGGAGACACTGGGAACTAATGTTGGGAGGCACAATGCCAGGGCATTTCTATGGGCTAGGCTTGTAAAGGCTCCAGAGCCTTTAGCCTAGTACACACCTATGAACCTATAAACCTAGTTAAATCATGTCTTTGTTTTGTTAGAATGAGTTGGATGGTACAGAAATAAAACTGATGTATACCGAATAAAAATTATGTATCTTAAGCAAAAATATTATTGAAAAGCATTTACTTCAAATTGCAAATATGGTGTTCTTAACTACAAAATATATTTAATGCAGATATAGCCAAGGTTTGTAGCATCATGTGTAACTAAATGAATCTGATATCACCAGTTGGGCTGAGCAGGAGCTCAATTACTATTATCTCTCAGTCACACCATGTTCTTAACTATTTTTTTCATATGTTGTTTTGAATTTCTCTTTCTGTTTTTGGTGTTTAAAATGTATAAATAATTTTGAAACTAACAATAGGGTTTTAATTCTTTTAACAGATGCTGTATTCACACTGGCAGACTGTGAGTATGTAGTTGACTATCACAATGTTTCTAGAATGTTCAATCATCATTTCTGCACCCAAAATTACATTTTTGTTTTGCATTTTCCATTTAATTCATAGCACACACTGATCTTGGTAAAGACAGTTTGAA
Source organism: Protopterus annectens (assembly GCF_019279795.1). Lineage (NCBI taxonomy): Eukaryota > Metazoa > Chordata > Ceratodontiformes > Protopteridae > Protopterus > Protopterus annectens. The sequence goes on along the minus strand of NC_056726.1, from coordinate 1,019,969,838 downwards.
AGAATTACTTTACATAAGCACAGACTCTACATATTGTTTGTAACCATTTTTGGACTGAACACCCACTAAATGGTGCTCTCTACAAGAATTCTTACTATGACTGTTTCATTTCCCTGTATTTTTCATGGCTAATATGGTTGGGTTACATATTCCCTGATTTGATTTATCTTTTAGCTCCCCAACTTGAAGCCTATTCATAGAATGCTGACAATGATGAAGGAAGTAGATTCTTTTAGCATACAGGCTTAACCACAACAATGTCCTCCTGATGTACCAAGCATACTGTGTCCTTAAAGGATATATATAATCAGTTCAATATTTCACACATCTGGGGTATCTGCTTGTGTCCTGGAATGAAGAAATGATTACATCTAGGTTGCAAGTTTCCATAATCTAGCTTTACAACCTCTGCATGGGAGTGAATGATGGTTTAACTGTTCATTCTGTGTCCCAGTCCACTGATCCAGTACCCAGACTGGCAACAGTGTATGGGGTTTCATGGCGCAGGTAGGTGTTATCCAAAATTGAATTTTGAAAACTAATGCCAGTCTGGGAACCCAAATTATTACTGGTGCTGTTGGATCTTCAGTGCCATGCCATTGGGACAGTAGGGTACAATGCCCAAAACAGAATGTTTTCCATATTAAAAAATAATAATAAATTTGGCTATGTGAATTACTGGGCACAGCAGGAGCCATTTTTACTACTAATGTGAATATCAACACTATAATCAAAATGAATGTTCATACATATGCAATGTAGATCAGTCTGATGAGCATGCATGTGCTTTATTGGTCTCAAATCTTATAGAAAGTTAATATAGTATATCGTCACAAAATTTTCTTTTCTACTCAATCCCTGCATATTTGTAATTCAGTAGGAGTCAAGGGGCCTTCTGTTTATATTTTTATTATTCTGACCCCTTATGAATAAAAATGCTGTTTATATGCCAATCCAATAACTACAGAATATACTTTGCAACATCCATACGTATTTGTAACTGTTTGCAGATATCTTCAGTCTGTTATACTACAGAGGCTCGTCAGATTTTTTTGGTGTAAAACCCATACCATGTATTAATAGAAATCAGCGTGTTATGCAGCATTGCTGATTATAAGCATGCAGCCATGCTGTGGTTTGAATTTATTATCCAGATACAGTCAGTTGGAGTTCTGCTTATTCCTACAGCACTAACCTGTCAACTGTTGCCAAGTACTCAAAACAGTCATACATAAAATGTGCTTGTGTTTTATTCTACCAGAAAATTGAGTTTACCTACTGTTGGGAGATTCTAAACTGCAAGTTGGAAATTTAGTTAGGCATACAGATCATGCATTAGTAAGTTACATTTTTTAGCACTTTAACTGTTATGGTGCAGTGTTACCAACCATCACCTGGAACAACGCATTTAAGGCAGGCACTATTATTCTGACAGTGTTGGCATAGTTGTATGACATGGCTATGGTATAATTTGTTGGAATCCATACACTCAGATGGCACTCTGATATATAAGTACAGCTTCATGAGATTCAGATGAGTGTCTGCATTCTGGGGTGCCAGTACCTGCCAAAAATCCTATTTACTGTGTATCATTACCACTAGGGTTACCACATCTCGAGGAAAAAGATAGATTTGAACTCCGATCTGCTCTTAGATCTATGGAGCTGTCCTTGACAAAATCTACAGTATACAGGGTTGCAATATGTTTCAGTCCCTGCATAATGATATAGTTGTTCATGCAATCCTCTCCCATATTCAGAATGAACTTCAGATTTTCCTGTAGCAAGTGAAACACTTAATATTAATACATTTGACAGAGATCTGTCATGGACTTTTCATCATAAAGCTGTATATTCAATAAATGAACACTCTTCATGCAACCAAAAGCTCTAAGATATGAAGAACCACAGTTAATGGTCTGGTTTGTGCTCCTCAGAATTTTTAATACTATTCTGCTTATCATTTCAGTTGTTTCACGGACTGTCGCCCTGATGTATTGCACTCCAGCAAAAAAGAAAAAAAAAAAAAAAAAACAGAGAGAGAGAGAGAGAAAGGAAAACTGAAAATGCAGCACTTGTTTATTTTCTTAGTGAATAAACATACACAAGAGACTCCTATTGAAAATGTTTCAATGAAATATAAAATTTCACTTCATCATCATCAACCCCCTTTTTCCCATTGACTACATGGGGTTGGGGTGTCGTGTCAACTCTCCTGACTTTTTCAACAGTCTTGCCTGACTGTCACAGGTTTTGTCTCACACACAGTTCATCCACCTCTTTGCTGGACACCCTTGTTTCCTCTTGCTTTCTTCCCATCTATCCCAGACTTTCTTTCACCAGTGAGTACTCCGTTTATCTGCACATGTACCCATACCATAGTACTCTGTTCTCTTTAACCTTTTCTACAACTGGAGCTACTTTGGTTTCTGCCTTGATGTCCTCATTTCTTCATCTGTCCCACAGTGAGCATCCTATCACCCATCTCAGGCACTTCATCTCCATCACCTTTAGCTTCCTCACCTGCTCTGCATTTACTGCCCAGGTTTCTGTACCATACAGTAGCAGTGGTTGCAACACTGTTTTGTACACCTTACTTTTCAGCTTGTTTGGCACTTCTCTGTCACATACTGCACCTGACATTCTCTGCCAGTTGGCTGTAGCTCCTCTGATTCTAGCTTTGACCTCCTCATTCAAACATCCCTTCTCCTCAACTGCCCGTCCACGTACTTGAAGCTGTTAACCTGTTCCACTATTTCCCTTTTATCTCAATTGTCAGCTTTTTCTGAACACCATTTGCAGCCATTGCAACTCTGTTATCTGTCCACAGTTTCATTCAAAGTGCCTTCAGTTTTGCATTTCATTCCCCTATCTTTTGCTGAAGTTCTTGCTCAGAACTTCTACTAAAGAGCAGCCTCTACAAAATTGTTGCTGGATTTAAGACATTTCAGATATCACCATGTTTAACAGAACATACCAGAATATTTGACTCTTTCTCTTCAGACCATAAAACATGAATGTTTCGTTATTGTGTGGAAGCTTACACATCATCTGTATGTGGTGCATTTCAGTGGTTAATGTCTATGGTGTCTATAGTCAGTGTTTATTGTCAAATTCCATACAAATGTTGTAATATCCCCACACAAAGAAGGTGACTAGAAGGAAATGGAAATAAGGTTATTGCCATAAACAAAAATTAAGATAAATCTCAAAAATGCCACTATGTTAATGTGGATAAGACCAAAGTCAGGTTGCCTAGAATAGTTCAAATCAATGGTTGTGAAACAGTATATTGCATACAAAAAACACCAAACAACCAGGGTGTGATAATCATGATGTGTACAGCCAGGTTAGACCAAAGAAAAAAGTCAAATGCATAATCCAAAAGAGCGCTGATCAATGAAAAAATGAGCATCTTGCCAAATCAAACCACTGGTGTCTCAAAGTTCAAACCAGATATCCCAGGTGCTACAGGCCAACAGCAGAGGAAAAATAGAGCTGCAGTCAACAAAAAAACCTCTGCAGGTATGGCAGCTGCAAGGACTCAAATGAAACTAAGTGCAAAAATAAAAAGAAGACCAGCAGCTGTAGCATCAACGTTCTTTATTGAATTGGTAGTAAAAACGTGGCCAAATATACGACCCAATCAGACTGACAATTTGCATAAAAGGAGATGTCAAAAATCTGACTGGTATTTCTACTGCTAAATGATTTTTAGTTAACTTGGGACAATAAGAACAATGACCACAGGGAAAACAGCCAATGAAACGGTCACCCAATAGGATGGTTTGTAGTTGTTACACGTCAGATGGTTTATAATGTTTGTAGTGATTGAAATAAGGGCCTAAATGATTACCTTTTTTTTAAATGAGAAAGGGCAAGTAGTTGGTAAAATAACAGATAATGTATGGTCAGCCAGCAGCATATTCCAGTGACGGCGAACACTTTGCATAAGTAGATTAGTGTTCCTGCCATATGTGGTCACAAATCGAATTGCAGGGGTGTCATTGATGGTTTTAACTTTATATTGAATTTATATTAGAGGAGGTTTGCCCTGGCCAAATGATCTACTGTATGTGATGCCCGGTATATATATCTAGCATGATAGCCAATATCCTTAAATCTGGGTATAAGATCTTTTTTAAATAAATTGTATGAATGCTCATCCGAGCAAATACATTTGCCCCGAATAAACTGTGTTTTGGGGATGTTTTGGCAGACATGAGGTGGATGATAGCTGGTTGCGTGAAGGAGGGAATTGTATTGGGAAATTTATGATGTACTTGGGTAGAAAATGTGTTGTCAGGGTTTCTGCTTACGGTGACATCCAAGAAAATGATATTATTGGAGTCATAGGAAACCGTAAATTCAATAACCCATTTGTTTTCATTTAAATAATTTACAAACTCATGTAAATAGTCCACATCCGCCCCCCACACCAATCAGCAATCATCTAGGTACCTCCTCCAAATGTCAATTTCATCAAGGTAAAGATTGTTCAATTTGTCGTAGATGATTTGCTCCCCAACAAAGGCCATGAACAAATCAGCATATATTGGGGAAAAAGATGCACCCATGGCCATTCCCTTGTTCTGAAGATAACATTCTCACTTATAAAAAAATACATTTTTCATAAGAACATGTTCAGAAAGAACAATGAGGATGGTGTTGAAACCAGGTTGGTAAATTTCAGATTTGTACAACCAATATTCCAACGCCTCAATGCCAGCCCAGTGAGGAATATTGGTCTATAATGCTTTGACATCAAGAGTACAAAGCAACCAGCCTGATTCCAACTGCATGGCTGAAATCACCCTCTGCCAGGGGGGTGGGTGGCATGCTTATGTATTTTGGGCAAAAAATAAATATATTGGTATGCCAGTTCACTGACCGTAAGGTGTTGTAAGGTGTTTAGTGTAATGATCCCTTCCACTCTTGCTGTTGCTAAAACATCATCAATTTGCTTCTTGAAAAATGGGGTGGGGTCAATGGTCAAATGTGTATAATACCAACCATCCGTCAATGGCCGCTTTGCTGCCATGTCGTAGTGGGTCCAATCCTGAACCACAACAGCACCACCCTTGTCAGCCATCAATATAACCAACTGGTGATTGTTGGCCAATTTGGAAATCACCTCCCTATCAGCCCTGAATATGTTGCTGGGTTTCACCCTGGTTTCCTTGGCATAAAAATGTAGATCTTTGAGTATAGAATTCTGGAATAAAGAGACAGTATGATGCATAGGTGGCGTAAATGTCGAACTGTGGTTCCTAAATTCATCCTGGGTATCCACAGTTTCTCTACCATGTAAAAATAGTTTTAAATTTAAATTTCTACAGAATCTAATCACTAATCACTCTAATCAGTGAGAGTACAGGAGGAAATGTTAAACACATTCATTGTTTCATGATTATCATTTTCAACAGTGCCTGCATGTTGTCCACCTGATTTGTGCTTCCTGCCTCCCCTTCAATGTTTTGTCCTAAAGGGATACAAGTGTTAGAGCATTTGTGAGCTGGTGAGTCTGTACGACCAGAGATGTCATTCAAAACTAGAATATTAATCATCCCCAGTACTGTCAAGACCGGATGCTGATGTTTTTTTAAGAATAGGGCATGGCCGTTTCCTCTTAAAAGTTTAGGAGTCTGAGAAAACCATAACCTTTTGGTTTTGTCCCTGCTAAAGGGATCCCCTTTATCATAATCACCCATATCCTTGAGGAATTTCTTCCTCTTCCTGTCTTTGAGTTGTTCTTCTAACTGTAATAGATCATTGCTAAGTTGTTTGAAGCAAACAGTACATCCAGGCTGGCCCTTGAATCATGTAATCTCTTCCCCCAATTTGGTGACATTAACTATTTCAGTATCAATGGTGCATTCAAAATGTGCTGTTGAAATCCAAACAAATTCCATTGTTGCTTTATGTTGTGCATCGGCCCATGCTTTTAACAAAATCTCATCGGGGTTGCTTACTAGAGGTTGTATGTGAATTCTGAGTCCTCTGGTGGTAATATTTTTGGCCACTTATGCCCTAAAAAATTTATAATGCCAAACATTGCTCCATAATGTCCTCATGCCTTTACTCAATTTTGCAAAAAGTGTTTCACAACTGTTTTCAGGAGGCAAAGATGAGGATCCCTGTTCCTCTGAATTGCTTAAGCCTAAGCCAAAATTGGCCAGATCATCACGGTCAGAGGTTAAGCTTCATAGAAGCTGAGAAATGTCCATCTTTATTAACCACCAAATCAAGTGTATGTGGCCAAAAAAACAATAGTAAGTATTATAATTTCTTGGTTATAACCAATTTATTGGCACCACCTGAAATGTAATGATACACAAGTTAGGTACTGGCATTCAATCAGTAAATCTAGGGGTAACTAATAAGTAAACCCCAATACACAGAGTACAAAACTCAAAACAGGAATATGACAATATCAGCCATAGATCTGTCACCACAATAACTATAGTTCTCATCCAAAGCAAGGTTAGAAGGTTAGACAGTAACAGTCTATAAGATCAATATAGTTGTGTCTAAATGATTTGTCATCCTGAGTGATCAAAATTGTTATACCTAAAAAGTTAGACAATAACAGCCTATAAGATCAATATAGCTGTGTCTGAACCTTTACACAAGGCTGAGTCCAATCCTGACAAAAGGAAAACAAAAGTACGATTGCATGCTACAACCTAAAGCTTATAATTGGTAACCATCACAAGTTATATATAAATGCCCACATAGTTAGTTTACATTGATAAAGTTTAGAAAACATGGAAAAGGGCAACCAAGGGAATCATTGCCCTAAAAGAAAGTTGTGTTCCACCTAAAAATGTCAATGTCACCAATAAAAAGTTTCTATGAGTATACTTGGCCAAAAGGCAAAATTAACAAAGAGTAATTATGAGTTATGCTATCATGTGCATGCCCAATATGTTCAAAACAGCAAGTTAGAATTATCTAGGTAAACCCCATATAGGTAAGACATGACCAAAACAATCAAGTCTCAAGGCATACAAAGTCATGCATCACTGATGCATAATACTGGGAAGCACTGTAGGGCAAGGAGCCAATAAGAGCTACCTCAGGTGTATCCAGAGGAGTACATAATGAGATGTGAATGAATGGGTCTATAAGATACTCGAACTTTTAAAAGTTCGACTCTCATATGATCGACAGCATATGAGCGAACTTTCAAAAGTTTGAATATCTAATAAAAGAAATAAATAAACAACAAAAATACCTACCTTAATGTTTTAAGCAGGGGAGCAAGCCCCCTTGCACCCCCCACACCCCCCGCTCTTTAAATATACCAACTCTGAGATCGCACTATAGTGCAGTAAATGGAAATCTTCTCTACAGAGATCTCCGTTAAAACTTTTGAACTTTCAAAAGTTTGCTCATATGGTGTCGACCATATCACAGTCGAACTTTTGAAAGTTTGTTCTTCTGATATAGACCCGAAAGAATTAGGGTACTGAAATAGGAAGGGAGGTAACGACATGCAAGCTATTAACTGAAAGAAGGCCCATAGTAGCTGGAGGCATGCAGTAGCAAATGCTAACTATGGGCACCTACAGGAGGCACCTGACAGAATGAGTTTGCTCACACAGTCAATAGATGTGGTACTGTTAGAGAATCACATATACTATCATTATTCAACAAGTCATTTGTAGTTTCTGATGACTGGACTGAGACATATTAAGAGACTCGGTTGATATATATCATCCACATACAGGAAATGAAGGGATTTTTACTTGCTCTGTTCTGAATCCAAAGCTACAGTTATAAATTGATTTGGGATTCACGGTAACCATTCTTATTTATCTGAGCTCTGCTCATCTAATTCGGCATTGTAATCACTTTTCAAACATAAAACAAAATCTCAGCTTTGGCCATTTATGTGAGATGTAATCAAAGCTTGTAGTAATTAAACCAACCCCCTGGTATTTTACATTACAGAAGCAACCAGGCCTCTTAGTCTTGAACTGCTGAAAAACTGAAAGCTTGAAAACAAAGATTTTGGTACCACGTGCTGAACTATATAATAAATAACAACATACATGATAGTCACTTTAACGCCTCTAAAACTATTTTTATATTAAAAGACCAAGCAGACCCTAAAAATCCAGATAGTTATAGACCCATCTCTCTTCTAAATATAGACACCAAGATCCTGACCTCAATACTTTCAAACAGAGTTAAAAATCTGATACAGAAAATCATTTCACCAGAACAATCTGAGTTTACACCACATAGACAGACCAGTGACAACACGCTAACATTAGAAGCGGTAATATCCTTTGCAAATCAGAGAAATACCAACATCTTCACAATGGTAGCAGATGCCCACAAGGCTTTTTTTTTTTTTTCAAAACAGGTTTATTGTTTTAACATATAAGAGAAATATCATAACAATTTTATACAAGTAATTAAAAATAGGTATTATTATAATATTCAACAAAACAACTAAAGTATTTACAAAGACATCCACTACAATCAGATCAATTAATTAAACTAAAATACCATGCTATTGAAATTAAATTTTTTTTAACAAATTTTGTAAATGATCCCATACAATAAAATAAGATGTTTTTCTGTTTGTTCTAGTCCTAATTGTGTTTATTTCCATATGGCACACTATATTCATAACATTTTTAAATTCATTGAACGAAGGAGGTGTATCTGAAATCCAATTTCTAGTTATTATTTTCCTAGCCACTGCTAGAATAGACCATAACAAGGGAAGCTTAACCTTTTTAACACTTTGAGGTACAGGTGTGTTGAATAATATAAGAGATTTAGTAATAATGAAATTATCTGTAAAAAGAGCCTGCAAAAATTCATTAATTGACTTCCAGTATTCTTTCAATTTTATACAGTCATAAAACATATGAGCCCAGTCAGCATTAATTTCTACATTACATCTCTTACATAGATTATCTTTATTATTTATTTTATTCATCATCAAAGGTGTATAAAAGATCTATGTAAAATTTCCATGTATAAAGTCTCCAGACAATGGAAGACGTAGTTCTATAAGCAGATTCCAATATATATTGTTTATCTTGTTGATTTGGTGGGTCCCCATTAATAGAAGTGAAATAATTCCAGTATGAATCTACACTGTAAAAAGTTTCTTGTCTGATAACTTAATGTATGTATGAAAGTTTACCTTTATCAGAAACTTTATGTTGTAAATTTAATATCAAGTAATCAATCAGTGTTGGAATAGATTCTTTAACAGTTATAGACATTAAATTTATTTTATTAATGAGATGTTGTCTAAAGGTCTGAACTTCTAACCAGCAAGTTTCTCTTAGATCAAATTCTTGTTTTACGAAATCTAGATTTTTAACTTTATTATCAGATATCAACTGATACCAGTACTTTAGATCATTATCTATAGCTAAATGAGTTCCTTCAGAAGTAGATGACAAAAGCATACCCTGAGTATACATTATAGGGAATACAATAAAATTCCATTCCCTATACTTAGGGTGCATGAATATAAAGTTACGATAACTAATAATAATATTTAATGGGTAACAAACCATATGTTTAGGTGTAATAGGTGGAGTACAAAATTCCTTTAGTAACCATAACATGGAGTTATTTACAATCATATTTTATGTGTTAAGGAGATTTTCATGAAGTGTATACTAATTAGCTCCCAATAATCTTTCCATTTTGTGACATATGACTGATCTATTAATAAAGTAATAACTTTTACAATAGAAGAGATAGTATATAAATTAAAGTCTGGAAAAGAAACACGCCCTTGAGACCAGCTATTAGTATGTTTCTTTAATGCAATCCTAGGTCTATTAGGTGCCCATAAGAAATTTAACATTAGTGTGTTCAGTTTCTTGATAATTATTTTTGTAGGTGGAAGTATTATTGATTGTATTAAGTATAAAATCTTGGGGAATATTATCATTTTAATAATTGTAAGTCTCTCCTCCATAGTAAAAACATATTATTCCAGGTATTAAAAAGATTTTGTATATTAAGAAAACAGGTATTATAATTATTATATATAATAGATTTAATATCTTTAGATAGTATTATACCTAAATAAGTTATCTGACCTGAATTGGGTACATATTTAGTAAAATCACTAATGAGAATATTTTTTCGTGTATATATAGGTAGTAGTTTAGTTTTTTCTTCATTGAATATTAAAACAGAAATACTTTTAAAATTCATCATGTTATCAAATAGAGACTGTATAGAAGAATTAGATCCTGCTGATGTAATTAGAACATCATCTGCAAAAAGTTGAATTTTGCATGTTGTATTTTCATCTATTTCAAAACCCTCTATGTCAGTACTGTTTCTGATCAAATTAGCCCAATGCTCCATTACTAAAGTGAATAATAGTGGAGAAAGTGGACATCCTTGTTTTGTACCTTTAAGAATGGGTATTTTTTGTGAAACATATGTTCCTACCTTAATATAAGCCAACGTTCCTTTGTATAAATGTTCAATTAGATTTACAAATGCATCCGAGAAGTTTGTGCACTTCATTAAGGTAAACAGATAGTCCCAACTTACTGCATCAAATGCTGAACTTATATCAAGACTAATAAGTGTTAAATCTTTCTTTTTCCTATTTGCAAAATCTATTAATGTTAAAGTTCTTCTTATATTATCAAAAGTATTTCTATTTACAATGAAGCCTGTCTGATCTATATCTATAATGCCGGGAATGATTGTCTTCAATCTATCAGCAAAGATATTCATAAACATTTTATAATCAACATTAAGTAATGAGATGGGCCGATATGAAGAACATCTAGTTGGATCTTTATTAGGT
>NC_056726.1:1019926526-1019954026 GCF_019279795.1 Protopterus annectens | reverse complement strand
TTTTTCCTCTTCAGAAAGAGAAACAAGTTAAATCACAGCTTGCCATTAAATCTCCAGATATTTTGACTAGTTATGAAACAAAACATTTCTTTGCACACAGAGAATAACTTTGATTAAATCTTTTCAAAATATTTGTTGCTTCTTGGAAATGCAGGAACTATATTTAAAAAGATTAATAATAAAATAAAATGATGAGAGAGAAAAAAAAAACATAGTACAAATCATTTGTTTTTTTAGTCTCTTCTTCTTCTCTGAAGTCTTCCACGAAGTTTCAGTTGCCAGTCTCTTTAACAAAGGACTAGCCCATTCCATTTCTTCTATTTTTTCCAAAATCTTATTTATTGATAAACAGTAAAGCAGAGTCTAAGTCATCGAAAATTTTAGGACCATCAGGAAGGAAGATTTTAAGCTTGGCAGGAAACAGAAGGTATGTTTTAAACTGTGCTTTTTTAAGCTCCCTTATTAGTGGCAGAAAAACTTTTCTTTTAGCTAATACCATGGAAGAATAGTCATTGTCAAAATGCACAGTTGTTTCATTAATCTTAACAGGAGCTTTAGCCCAAGCAGATTTAAGAACCATCTCTTTATCAAAAGATGATAGAAATCTAACTATAACTGATCTAGGATAGTTTTTGTTAGAGTTAGTATTAGCTACAGATCTATGTGCTCTTTCAATACCAAAAGAGAATGCTTCTGGTAAATCTAAAGTTTTAGGGAGCCATGTTGTTAAAAAAGAAGTAATATTGTTACCTTCAATATTTTCTGGCAGTCCAAAAATCCTAATGTTATTGCGCCTAGATCTATTTTCCAGGTCATCCAGCTTTGTTTGTAAATGTGTATTTTGTTTCAGCAGAAACTCAATGTTGATTTCCTCTTCTTGTATTCTATTTTCCATATCATTCACAGCTTTTTCTATTACTGTCATCTGGATCTTCTGTTGTTGCAGGTCCATATGTAACAAGTCTATTTGTTTTGTAGTTTTTTCTATGAAAGTGTCTATTTTAGTATCCATTTTATCCATCTTAGCAGTAAGTTGCTGGACTATAATTATCAGAGACTGAAGTTCTTTCTTGATGCTGGAGTCTTGAGAATTTGTCTTACTGGAACTCATTTCATACTGATAAACTGACAGGAAAATTTCCAAAGTAATTTCTGACAGGAATATTATTAAGATTTCCTTTCTTTTTTAGATATCATTCAAGAACTATATAAAACAAACATATTTAGAAAGAAAATTACTTCAAGAATTAATTTTTTAAGTAATTAATTCCTGTCAATGTAATGAAATTGGTGGAGCTGAAGAAATCTGCTGCTATCCTGTGTTCATCCTTGGCCACGCCCCGCCGCCCACAAGGCTTTTGATAGGGTCTGTCTTGAATTCTTCCTGCAAACTTTCCCTCACTTTGACATACCTAAAAATTTTATACAGATCATTCAAATTCTCTATAGTAATCCATATACATCCCTGTATATAAACAAAACATGGTCTAACAGAATTTCGATAAAAAATGGAACAAGACAAGGCTGCCCACTATCACCCTTTCTTTTCAACCTTTACCTAGAACCCCTATTTCTATATATTAAACAAAATACATATCATAATCCCCCCCTCAATACATAATGTCAAAGTTTATCTCTCAGCATTTGCAGACAATTTAAACATATACTTTACTACACCAAGTTCAGACATGACCAAAATAATAAACACAATTGAACAATTCTCATACATGTCTAACTACAAATTAAACCTTAATAAACTAATATATTCCCCTTAAGGCCACCTAGACTCATCTCCCTAACACCTCTCTTAGACAAAATAAAAATAAAAGAAGAAACCAAATACCTGGGGATTACTTTCTTTCAGAATAACAAGGAATTCTACCAACATAACGTAACTCTTAAATGGCAAAACATAACACAAGATTGTACAAGATGGAATAACCTTAAGCTACCGTTTTTGTCTAAAATATCAATAATTAAAATGAACATACTACCTAGATTAATATATCTATTTATGACATCTCCGATAACTATATATAATAAATTCTTCAAACAAATTCATACCTTTCTAGCAAAATTTGTATGGGAACCTAAAAAGACCAGAATCTCCTATCAAAAACTAACACTTCCCAAGAACAAAGGGGTTCTGAACTTGCCAGATTTCAAAACCTACTACTCTATTATCAACACTAATAAAATACTGAGAATAGCAGAGTATGACCCCTCGGCAAAGATTGGCTCACCGGCCTGGGTAACAATATACTATAGGTACATAAAAACACTAGACATCAATCCCAAAGCACTTCACTTCTTAAATAAAAAAAGATTTACAAGCCTATAACATAATAGAGCCACTAAAACATTCTATAAATATAACACAAACACTTTTTCATTCCTTAAACCTTGGAAAGCTATATTAATACTACAACCCCTCCATAAAAATCCTAACTTAAAAATAAATAATAAGATGCTAAACCTAGACTCCTTCCCTCGGTTAAAACATAATATATTCAATATATCTACCCATTCCTCAATAGCACAATTCATGAATTAAGAAGTAATCTAAACTTACCTAAAGTATGTATAATAATTTTAAGACAATTCAAAGAGGTGTGTTCCAGTTACCTCCAAAACCTCACCATACTCGAAAGTGACACAGAAAACTGTACCCTACTTTGGAAGACTATGTTAATGTCAAGGAAAGCAATAACGAACTCATACAAAATGATAGGAGAAATCAAATTCCAGAAAGATCTTCTCTTCTCTAATTACTGGAGAATATTAAAACCTGATATGTAATTACTGGAGAATATTAAAACCTGATATGGATGACCAGCAAGTAGAAAAGGCAATCAACTTAAAATTGAAAACTATTCCACTTAAAAAAACTCTCTTACACGCAACTCATGATTAATAATAATACTTATTTCACCCCAGCAGTTCTTCACAAATTCAATGCAACTAAGTCCCCATGCAGTCCACACTGTAAAGACCAGATTGCAGACCTAATACATATATTCTGGAGTTGTAAATGTGTTTTCAAGCTTTGGAATTCCCTTAAGTTACAACTGCAAAAAATGAGGTATCAAGCATCAACACTAACATGGGAATTTACTCTTTTACACATCCTCCCGGACAACATCTCAGGAAAACAAGCTAACCCACTTAAAACGATTTTCTTATTAATGATTCTATATATAGCTCGCAAATGGTTAGATCCCCTAAGTATCTCTTGGGAGGAATTCAAGAAATCTGCTATTAAACATCTACTAGCTCATAAAATAGTATTGGACAAAAGAAACAAAAATATGAAAGCCCGCGCAATCTGGGAACAGTCCTATAACATCTTATTAGCATAAAGCACCAGGTACACCATATCTTATGAACTGGAAGTATTCCCACGAGTACACAGCTTAACTATGGATGAAGTATCATTTTGTATGTGCTGTTTTTAGACTATGACATTCATTGGGAAAGCATCTTTGTATATATTGTAATTAGGTATGGTGTATGACCTACATATTTTTACTTTATCCACAATGTATAACATGCAAATATGGTCATTTTGTAAATATGGAATGGTTATGGTTTTTGCAAATATAAAACAAAAATAAAAATTATTGAAAAAAAAAAGAAAACAAAGCTTTTGGACTACATTTAGCATCCAAGAAAGTACATTTAAACTACACTTATAGTGTTGTGTTTGCTCTTTATGTGAAGTAAAAGTTATTAATTTAAGGCATTTTTATAGTCTGTACTTTTTTTTTGTTTCTGTGATGGGCCTACATGTTCTGACTGGGCCCTCATTTTACTGCATCATTACTAGCTGTCTTCTGAATTTGTTCCCCACCCATCCACCCTATTCCTGTTGTGTTTTCATACTTGGAGGCTTTTGAACCGCCTGGCCCTACTGAATATGTGGCCTTGGAAACCTCCCAGACACATCTTCTGTATACCTGGCCCTAGAAGCTCCTCCTAGTCGTATTCCCTCTGCTCATCTTACTGGTTACTGACAGAAGAAACTTGGAATGTTCACCACTTAGACTGTTAGTGTACTTTAAAATTGCCTTAGAGTGTGTGTGATCTTCACTGCTGGCTTCTCTGCTCTTGAATTGCTTTGCAATTACTTGTAACTAGTTAATGGATGTGTTTCTGATACCTTTTCACTTGTGGCTAATTAAAGAATAGTTTTACATTAAGAAGACTGGGACTGCAGTTTTAATGGGAGGAGCAAGGTAACCTGGTATATCTGAGTTGGAAGAAAACAAGGGGGGCTTAAAGTGACAATTACTTGTTGTAGCTAGTTGGTACCTTTTCACTTCTGGCCAACCAAAGTGTGTTTTTACATTACGAAGACTGTGACTGCTATTCTAGAGGCAGTAGTCAAGCAGCCTGGTCAGTCTGACTTGGGAAGCACACAGGAAGGTTTAAAGTGAGATTGTTTTATCAGCGAGAGGGCTTATTACGGACTTAGCTGTTTCTTGTTAATCTGCACTTGAGAGCTACTTTTGCAATGCTTTTACATTAAGAAGTTTCAGGATCATCTATCTTGTGGCATAAGGTGATTGCCTGGTTTCTCTGAGTTTAGAAAAGTTGCATGAATTTATAATAATATGAGATCATAGCACTATATGACATCTAGGCTTAAACCTAGAAACCACTCAGGTGACCACTGTAAAACAAACTCCCTACACCATAATAGCCCCACTCTAATACAAATCATGACAGCATGGATTTGCAATTTCCTAATGTCTCTGTGGCCAGCTTCGTATATGGGCATCGGGTGATAATATGCTCAGATGGCTTAGTGGTAAATTGCTGTGGCTATGGTATGCAGGGTCCTGGGTTTAACACTTGCAAGGGCTAATTATATTCAGGGATCACATCTGCGGCACTGCTTGACAGGGGCACAGGAAAATAATTTTCTTGGGTGGCGAAAGCCAGGGAACCTTTTTGGCTAGGCTTATATAGGCCCCACTGCCGATAGCCTAGTACCTACCTATGAACCTATATAGCAATTGTCTCATAGTCAGACAACCTTTTAATCCTTATAGGTTCATAGCTATCAGCCCAAGGGCCTACGTAAGCCTAGCCAATAAGGTTTCCAGGCTTACACCACCCAAGAAAGTTATTTTCCTGTGCCACTGTCGAGCAGAGACACAGAAGTGATCCTTGGGGTGTATTTCCTATTTCCCATACATTCATCAAGATTTTTCTTGAAGAGTGCTAATGAAGAACTTTGCTTGGCATAGATGGGTAGCCTGTTCCAGAGTATGGGAAGTCTCTGGTACAGGAATCTATTCCCTCCAGCATGTCCTGTTTATTGTTGTGACTAGGTTTAGGTCCCTAGAGCATGTAGCTCAGAGGGATTGGGATTTCTTTAGGTGTAGCATGTCCAGCAGCTCTGGGTTTGACATAGCTTTATATGTTAGGCAGAGATCACCTCGGAATAGGCAATATGCTACAGAGTAAAGCTGGAGTTTTTTGAGGAGGTCAGTGTAGGGCATTTGTTTGAGGCCAGTAATCCTCTTTGTGAGGTACTTCTGTGGCATTTCCAGTTGCTGCAGATGTCTTGTGAGGTACATTCCAAAAGGGGTGTTGTACTCTACAATGGGTCTAATGAGTGTCAATTAGAGGGGAACAATGACCTCTTTTTTCCTGGATAAGAACCCTTTTATGATGAGGTGTTCCACGTAGAAGGACTTCCTGACTACTGTGGTGATGTGACTATCAAAGGAGAGACTACTGTCCACCTGGGTCCCAAGTTCTCTTATCACTTATCGATTATGCGTGATTCGATGTTAAGTAGATTGCTGCCTATGTGGTAGTTCATGGGTACAGAGTTTTTACCAAAGGGGATGACACTGCACTTTTTGGCATTGAGCTTGAGGCCATGGCTCTGACACCAGGCATCTGTCTCAGTGAGGCCCTTCTGTAGGATGTCCACATCATTTGGGGACTTGACTATGGCTCCTAGTTTGCAGTCATCTGTGAACTTTGTTAGCTAAAGGCCTTCTGTGCTAGCCTGTACTTCAGAGAAGTAGATACCAAACAGAAAAGGTCCCAGGATTGAACCCTGTGTTACTCCACTTGTCACTGCTTTGAGGTCAGATTTGGAGTCTGCAACTTTTACAGTGTGGGTTCTGTCAGTGAGCCAGTTGGCAACCCATCTTGTGACATAGGGATGCATACCTAGTTTAGTAGGTTTAGCTATAATTCCAGAATGGGGGATGGTGTCGAAAGCCTTGGTGAGATCAACATAGGCTGTGTGAACCACCTTACCCTCATCTACGGCTTTGATGACTGCATCAAAGAAGTTGATCAGGTTCAGGAGGCATGATCTGCCTTTCACAAACCCGAACTGGCTGGGATCCAGAGTTTGGAGGTTACCAATGTCTTTGTTTATGAGTTCCTTGCAGATCAGGCTCATCAGGCTAATAGGTGGATTGTTCCCAGGATCAGTGGTGACTTCCTCTTTGTGGAGTGGGATAACTGTTGCTGTGCGCCATTCAGTGGGCACAAAGCCTGATGCGAGGCTATTATTGAACATGGTGCTTAAGTGGGGAGCCAGTTCGTTCTGAAGTTCATGTAAAATGCAGCCTGGGATGTTGTCTGGTCACATGGATGCAGTGTTTTTGGCTTTAGAGAGTGCAGCTTTTACCTACGTAGTTGTGATTACAGGGACCCTGCATTTTTCCTGTATAGATATGGGCCCTTTAGGGGGTGGGGGGGTAAAGTTAGTACTGAACCTATCTGCCAGGATGTTGGCAATATCAGTTGGTTCTGTAATTTTCGTGCTGTTGTGCTATAACTCAGAGCAGATCTGGGTGTTGCCATCAAGATTCTTGACATAGCTATAGAATGCTTTGTGGTTGTCCTTAGAATTAGTGGTGATTTTGATTTTGTAGCTAGCTTTGGAGGATCTTATAAGGGATCTCAGCTTCTTACTGAGGCTGACCAGGGAGCTCCTCCACTCATGGGATTTTACTCACTTTTACAACAGTTTCTTCCTTCTGTTGTACAGTTTGTTTATGGCAGGGGACCACCAGATTGGCTTCCTTTTTTTGGAGGATAGCATATTGGTTCTGTTTGGGATAGCATAATCTATGCACTCGTGTAAGCGCTTATAGAGTGCATTTGTGCAGGATTCAGCAGTTGTAACTGTATTGTCCATCTGCATGAGTGTCATGAGGTTCACCACTTCTGTCTTAAAAAGCATGAAGTTGGCTTTGGAGAAATTTTTTACCATGGTTTCCTTAATGGTGGGTGGGGGCGGGATGTGCATATCAAGGGTGATTAGCTTATGGTCGGATCGGACCAATGAGCAGTTGACTTCAGGTGTGGAACACTGGTTACTCATGTTGGTAATGACTAGGTCTAGGATATTGTTGCCCCTGGTGGGGGTGTGGATAAGTTGATCCAGGGCAATGGAGTTTATGAATTCCAGAAAGCGTTGAGCTAAGTTGTTGGTACACGAGTAGTTTTCCCATTTAATGGTGGGGTAGTTGAAGTCACCCATTATTAGAGTGTCTGGTTGAACCCTAGTATTTTCCAGTACGTCAAGAAAAGAGGAGTGGGAATCCTGGGGCATGGTGGGGGATCTGTAGCAAGCTACAGTTTGTATTGCAGTTTTGCCCAGAGTTAGTTGCACTTGGATAACCTCGGATGCATTATGCTGAGCAACTAGCCTGGAGGTGTGGATATCCTTAATGAATATGGACACACCTCCGCCTTTGGTGTTTTGGTCCAGGTTACATGGTCGAAAAGTGTGGTATTGTATTAAAGAAACTATCACAGTATGCAAAAGATGTACATAAATAACTTCCTGGTAGAAAAAAATCACACTTTCAAACAAGGTTGTCAAAAGCACTCACTACATCCTACACCTTATTACTGACTGCACACACACACACACACACACACACACACACACACACACACACACACACACACACACACACACACACACACACACACACACACACACATACACACATACACACACACACCCACCCACACACACACACACACACACACACACACACACACACACACACACACACACACACACACACACACACGCACACGCACAGGTACACACAAACACACACACATGCACAAACTCTACATCCTACACACTTACTACTCACCACACATAGATCACCTTATGCTGAGGCACTTAAAAGAAACCTCTCTGTTCCTCTAACACCTCCTAAGCCATCCAATGGCAACACCTGTCCTCAGCAATCACTACAGCACACATCAAAAACACTTAACATCACACATAAGTCTGCATTCAATGATCCCTCAAGAACAAAGCCCATAAGGCAAACAAACACTTTACATAGTATTCTTGTCATAAGGATTCTACTGTACTATACACAGGTTGCCCTCTCACCAGGCTGGACAAGATAATGGTTAGTTGCCTATCTGGAGCAAGGATCTGCAATATCACGCACACACTCAAGTCATTGCACCAGAGGCAACAATATGATTCTAGCATAGTCCTTGTGGGTGTAAATGGCCTGAGTGTACCTCACTGGATTATATGAAAAGAGACATTGTAGATCTCTCTGAATATGTGTCACAGAGAGGTACATGCCTTACACTTAGCAGCATTTTACCTTCGCCAAGGATGATGCCACAGTATGAAGAGAATTAGCTTAGTTTTTGGTGTTACTCCGGGGGATCCAACATCTATCATCACGGGAGGGCATGGTTAACAGACCATAATTGCTTTGCTAAGAATGGTATGCACCTCCTCCCCTAGGCTTTCAGATATTGGATAAAACTTTATCCACTCTTCTCGGAACCTTTTTGGGCAATGTTAAAATAGTAGCGCTACCAATATATGAAAAAAATACCTCAATGCAACCTTAAGGTGTTGCTGCTCAGTGTTCAGAGCCTAAACATGAAACTCCACATCCTAAATCCCCTCCTCACTCTGGAGAATGTAGACTTCTCTGCTATCACTAAGACTTGATTTAAAGCCACAAAAAGTATGCTGGCAGTGGAAGGCTACAGTGCCTTCCACACATTTAGATCAAAAGTAGCGCAGACAGGGACTACAGGTGGAAGTATCTCGATCTGTATTAGCATTGAATACAGCTCCATGTTGGTTAAACAGGATGATGACCTGGAGTTCATCCAACCCCAAGTCTCCATAGACAAGGTTCCTTACCATGTCTTGGCCAGCTACAGGTCACCATCTATGAACCACAAAGTTCTTGACTCCTACATAGACCAAGTAGTGGTGTTCACCATCCAACCAAATACCCTATTCATTGGAAACTTTAACTACCCCTCTATAGACCAGTAAACATGCACTCCCTCTAATTCACAGACACAATGTTTTCTGGACGATATCAACAGAAACACCCTGGACCAGATAGTGCACACTCCAACCAGAGGGTAAACCATATTGGACCTAGTACTCACCAGCATTAAAGTGCATTGTACCCCCCCCCCCCAGAGTCACATCTTAATTGTTTAGATTGGATCCCTTAGATTGGATCACAAAGCTTTCTCCCTCAAATTAAAAATAAACCTAGAAAACCCAGCTGAACCTATAACAGTTATGAACGATTCTAAAGCAAGCTACATCCTATGAAGTGACTGTCAAAATTCATTGCTCCCCCAAACATCAAAAACACAGCCACCTATGCAGAAATTATTAACAGAAGTCATGTGTATGAGACTGCCATATAACCCAGAAAAAAAAAGCCCAGATCTAACACCAAAAACAATCCCTATTGGTGGAATCCTTACATTAACAAGGTATATCACAAAAGGAAAAAGTCATGGCCAAAATCAGAAAGATTAACTCTCATAGAGACAAGAGCTCTCTGATTCAAACCTCAAGAAACTAAGAGGTCTAATAAAGTCCATCAAGGCCAATGATGAAGTCAGGCTATCCTCCCAGGTTAAGGAAAATCACTAAGCCTTCTTCAGCTATGTCAGGAACCTTAAAGATAACACTAAGCATTGTGCAGAACTGGTAGTAAATGGCACGCATTTCACTGACCAGGGAGACATAGTGAATCTACTGGCTGATAGGTTTAATCAGTCACTTCAACCCCACCACTAATCGCTGTGAAATACCTTCTAGTATACCCCCCCCCGACTGTCAACAGGTAGCAGGTCCTGGTTGCACTCACTAAGTTTAAAAACACTGCTGGACCCTGACAATATCCCTGGTGGTCTACTAAACAGCCTAAAGCATGACCTAGAAGGACCACTTGAGGCAGTCTTCAACTACAGCCTCAAACAGTTTATATGCTAGGTGAATGGAGGGCCATAACAGTCATCCCTCTTCATAAGGTTGGACCATCAATAGACAGCAGGAACTAAAGACCCATCAGACTAACATGTCTGATATGAAAAGCCATTGAATGAATGATAGAAATGATCGACAAGGACATTAGCAACCTACAGACACTGGACCCATCTAAGTCTGGCTTTGTTAAATAAAGGTCTTTCTTACTCAACCTGGTATACTTTTTTAAGAGGGTAACCAAGGCTAATGATGAGGGGAAAAAGGTGCATACTAGTGTTCAATATAATAGTCTTCCCAATGTAAAAACATTTGCATACTGCCCACAGAGCTAAATATACCAGATTACTAGTATTTTTATGATCCAATAGACAGGGCTGTTAATTAGATTCAAAGGTTCATAGGTAAGTACTAGGCAATTGGTCTGCAGACCATTTTAAGTCTAGCCAAAAAAAAAAAAAAACTTATTCAAAATTTCACTATAGCATTAAAGACAGCAAGACAAAATAGACCAGGACAAAATCTAAGGCTGGCCATCCAATTAGCTAGGTTTACCATGAAGGTGGCAAGGATGCTACTCTGCTTGACATGTAGTGGAAATTTGTTCCAGAGGTAAGGGCTATGTTAGGATATGAATCTATCATGTTGTATCTAATTTATCAGCTGATGAAAGTTTAGCTCCTTGAACTGAGTATTTGATGTACCATTGGTTCTGTTAAGGAATAGGAGATTAAATAGGATTGGATCTTTTGTGACATGAATGGCTAGACATAGATCTCCACGGAGGAGTCTGTAAGAGACTGAGTACAGAGAAAGGGCTGACAATCTCTCCTGATAACTAAGATTTTTGAACCCACTGATCTTTTTAGTTATGAATAGAGATCTCTCAAGCTGTTTGATAAGTTTAGATAAATACATGCCAAAGGGTAAGTTATATTCAATAATGGGTCTGATAAGGTAAGAGTAAAGGGAAATTATTACTTTTCTGGATCTAGTGAAGATGCTTTTGCTAATTAGGTGGGACAGATGAAAGGCTTTCCAAACTACTGTGGAAACATGATGATCAAATAATAAAGAATTGTCAACAAGACGGCCCAGATTCCATGCAACAGTTTCTGAATGGAGGGCTGCATCTCCTATATGGTAAATGAAACGTTTTTGTTTCCTAAACTGAACTATGCTACATTTTTTACATTTAATTTAAGACCATTGTCCTTGCACTAGTTGTTAACATCATCTAAGCCATGTTGCAGCAATTGTGAGCCAGCTGAAAATTTAATAACTTACAGTCAAATGTAAACTTAGTTAACCATAGGCCAGAAGTGCTGGCATGACAGTCTGAGAAATTTATGCCAAATAGGAGAGGACCAAAAACTTAGCCCTGTGTTACACCACTGGTAACTGTTTTGCTTTCAGAAGTGGCAACTGCTACGCCAACCACATGGGTTCTGTCAGACAACCAGTTAAGTATCCATTGCATAATATAAGGATTTGCATTCAGATTTATAAGTCTATCAATAAAGCTTGCATGGAGAATAGGCTAAAAGGCCTTGACAATGTCTAGATATGCTGTATGCACTGCATAACCACTATCCATTGCTTCAGTTACCTTTTCAAATAAATTATTAAAGTTAAAGAGACAGGACCCATCCTTCCTTAAAAAAGCAAATTTGATAAGGGTTCCAAATTGAGAAATTTTCAATGTCCACATTAATGAGAGATAATGCACTCCTTAGCTTTACATATGAGGCTAGTGAGACTAATGGTCAGTAGTTACTAGTATCTGTGGTTAGGCAACCCTTCTGTAATGGAATTACAATATATGTTTTCTAGGCTTCAGGAAGGTAACCAGTGGAAATGCTTACACTTAAGAGTTTAAGTCAGGGGTTCAAAAGTCCATATTTCACATCAATAATCAGGCAGCCTGGTACGTTGTCAGGGCCCATGGATAAAATACTATTAGCTTTTTCAAGGGATGACAGAACTCATTCTATAGTAATTAAAGGAGGTGGCTAGGATTGTAGAACCTGTGGGATAGCTATAACTGTGGGCGGAGTAACATTTGCACTAAATTAGTTAGCTAGGATATTAGTTATTTCCATTGGATCAGAGAGTGTAGTATTGTTAGGGGAATACTGAAATGGTATTTAAACAGCAGAAACTTTATTGTAAACTAGTCTGCTGAAGTCTCAGTCCTAGTGACAGTATTGGAGACAAAAGTGTTTATTATTTTGGTTTATGTCCAACGTGTTTTAGTATTTTTACTGTAGATTATTAAAGAATTAGTGGCAGCTTTCAATAAAACATCAAGTTTTCCCATTATTCAAGGTGGTTGATGATGTTTTTGTTTCTTTTGTATTTTTTGTTCACACTGGGAGTTTCCAGCACTGTTGGAGGTAAAAATGACTGCTAAAGAAGGATGCAAAGTGGTACTAAATCAAGAGGTGGTGACAGTTGGTAGGACACCCAGATCCCATGCAGAAAAAAAGTGAAAAAGGGGTTTGTCGATGATGATGAGTATAATTTGACAAACATTGTCATGGTAAAATTTTGAGAATCTGTTTTTTTTTTGTGGGTTTTCTGATTATTTTTATTTGTAATGGAAAATACTACCATCCTATCTTCCATAACTCCTTATCACTGATTGTTATAATAAAAAATAATGTATATTAGGGGTTAGGGCAATGCTAGCCACCTTTACAAATGGAACTGATGAAGCAAACTGTGACATAAAAAATAATACTAGTCAATTTTTTTACTACAGGTAGTTTAACATAAAGAGCAGTAGGAACCAGCTATGACAGAGAATATCAGATATTGCATAATGATCAGTGATGTCACTGTGTATTCAGAACCTGCAGTTGTTCTAGGTTGTGTTCTAAATAATACCCAGTATACATAATGATCAGTGATGTCACTGTGTATTCAGAACCTGCAGCTTTAATACACAGTTTACATAACGATCAGTGATGTCACTGTGTATTCAGGACCTGCAGTTGTTCATGGTTCAGTGTTCTAAATAATACCCAGTTTACATAATGACTAGTGATGTCACTGTGTATCAGAACCTGCACTTGTTCAAGGTTCAGTGTTCTAAATAATACCCGGTTTACATAATGACCAGTGATGTCACTGTGTATTCAGACCCTGCAGTTGTTCTAGGTTCAGTGTTCTAAATAATACCCAGTTTACATAATCATCAGTGATGTCACTGTATATTCAGAATCTGCAGCTTTAATACACAGTTTACATAACGATCAGTGATGTCACTGTGTATCAGAACCTGCACTTGTTCAAGGTTCAGTGTTCTAAATAATACCCACTTTACATAATGATCATTGATGTCACTGTGTATTCAGAACCTGCAGTTGTTCAAGGTTCAGTGTTCTAAATAATACCCAGTTTACATAATGACCAGTGAGGTCACTGTGTATCAGAACCTGCAGTTGTTCAAGGCTCAGTGTTCTAAATAATACCCAGTTTACATAATGACCAGTGATGTCACTGTGTATTCAGGTCCTGCAGTTGTTCACTGTTCAGTGTTCTAAATAATACCCAGTTTACATATTGATCAGTGATGTCACTGTGTATTCAGAACCTGCAGCTTTAATACACAGTTTACATAACGATCAGTGATGTCACTTTGTACTCAGAACCTGCAGCTGTTCAAGGTACAGCGTTCTAAATAATACCCAGTTTACATAATATTCAGTGATGTCACTGTGTATTCAGAACCTGCAGTTGTTCAAGATTCAGTGTTATAAATAATACCCAGTTTATATAATGATCATTGATGTCACTGTGTATTCAGAACCTGCAGTTGTTCAAGGTTCAGTGTTCTAAATTATACCCAGTTTACATAATGATCAGTGATGTCACTGTGTATTCAGAGCCTGCAGCTGTTCTAGGTTCAGTGTTCTAAATAATACCCAGTTTACATAATGATCAGTGATGTCACTGTGTATTCAGAACCTTCAGCTGTTCTAGGTTCAGTGTTATAAATAATACCCAGTTTACATAATGATCAGCGATGTCACTGTGTATTCAGAACCTGCAGTCATTCAAGGTTCAGTGTTCTAAATAATACCCAATTTACATAATGATTAGTTATGTCACTGTGTATTCAGAACCTGCAGTCATTCAAGGTTCAGTGTTCTAAATAATACATGTCACTGTGTATTTAGAACCTGCAGTTGTTCAAGGTCCCGTGTTCTAAATAATACCCAGTTTACATAATGATCAGTGATGTCACAGTGCATCAGAACCTGCAGTCATTCAAGGTTCAGTGTCCTAAATAATACCCAGTTTACATAATGATCAGTGATGTCACTGTGTATTCAGGACCTGCAGTTATTCAAGGTTCAGTTTTCTAAATAATACCCAGTTTACATAATTATAGTGATGTCACTGTGCATTCAGATCCTGCAGTCATTCAAAGTTCAGTTTTCTAAATAATATCCAGTTTACATAATGATAAGTGATGTCACTGTGTATCAGAACCTGCAATCGTTCAAGATTCAGTGTTCTAAATAATACCCAGTTTACATAATGATCAGTGATATCACTGTATATTCAGAACCTGCAGCTGTTCAAAGTTCGGTATTCTAAATAATACCCAGTTTACATAATGGCCAGTGATGTCACTGTGCATTCAGGACCTGCAGTTGTTCAAGGTTCAGTGTTCTAAATAATACCCAGTTTACATATTGATCAGTGATGTCACTGTGTATTCAGAACCTGCAGTTGTTCAAGGTTCAGTGCTCTAAATAATACCCAGGTTACATAATGATGGTGATGTCACTGTGTATTCAGAACGTGCAGCTATTCAAGTTTCAGTGTTCTACATACTACCCAGTTTACATAATGATCAGTGATGTCACTGTGTATTCAGAACATTTAGTTGTTCAAGGTTCAGTGTTCTAAATAATATACAGACATAACGATCAGTGATGTCACTGTGTATTCAGAACCTGCAGTTGTTCAAAGTTCAGTGTTCTAAATAATACCTAGTTTACATAATGATCAGTGATGTCACTGTGTATTCAGGACCTGCAGTTATTCAAGGTTCAGTGTTCTAAATAATACCCAGTTTACATAATGATCAGTGATGTCACTGTGTATTCAGGACCTGCAGTTGTTCAAGGTTCAGTGTTCTAAATAATACCCAGTTTACATAATGACCAGTGATGTCACTGTGTATTCAGAACCTGCAGTTGTTCAGGGTTCAGTGTTCTAATACCCAGTTTACATAATGATCAGTGATGTCACTGTGTATTCAGAACCTGCAGCTGTTCAAGGTTCAGTGTTGTAAATAATACCCAGTTTACATAATGATTAGTGATGTCACTGTGTATTCAGAACCTGCAGTTGTTCAAGGTTTAGTGTTCTAAATAATACCCAGTTTACATAATAATAATAAGTGATGTCAAAGTGTATTCACAACCTGCAGTGGTTCAAGGTTCAGTGCTCTAAATAATACCCAGTTTACATAATAATAATAAGTGATGTCAAAGTGTATTCACAACCTGCAGTGGTTCAAGGTTCAGTGCTCTAAATAATACCCAGCTTAACTTGAAACAAAAGTTTTCCTGCCTCTGTTGGCTACCTGCGAGGTTGCCACCTCTAGTTACCAGACATGATATGTTTTACTGCCTGCGGCAGTAATCAGTAGTGCAATATTTACAGGAATTTGGAATGACAGTGTACTCTAGGTATAGGTACATCAGCTGATATATTATACAATACGACAAGAATTTGGGAAGGAGTCACGAAGGCTTGCACGGAGTGTAAGAGACGTGCAACACTCCATGTAAGCTTCGCGATCCAGGAACAGCCCTAAACTCCGTGTAAGAGACCAGCTAAAACGTCTCTTACACGGACTGGGCGTGGACATGCTAAATACCTCACTTGCAGCCGAAAGGTATGCAAATGAGGTATATTAGCGATCCATGAAGCAGAAACCAGTCCGTGTAAGAGACGTTTTAGCTGTAGAAATGTACTCAGTTGACAACTGAGTACGTTTCTGCAAATTCCACAACGGAGCCATGTCAGCTCCAAAAAAAGGGTGCATATGACTCAGGCAGTATGCCAATGGCCAAATATGTGGCCATTGGCAATGTAACCTGATGCCAAAATAATAAAAATATGCCCCGGGATTCATGAACCTTGCGCCAGGCGCACGCATAGCGTAGGCGTCACAATGCCAAATATGGCCGCCGAGCAATTCAGGTACGATCCAATTCCACGTGCACTACCGGCGTGCGCTGGATCTGCGCCGCCCCCGGCGTAGGTATGCTAAACACCCCATGTGCGGTGTTGCACCATGCAAATGAAGGCATATAGCGATCCACGAAGTGGCGCAGGCGTAGCATAAGGCCATGGCAATGTAAACCAAAAAAAAACAGTTTAAATTTTCCCAAACATAACATAGGAGTAACGGAAGAGTGTCAGTCTCAGGTATCACACTGTTACCATATGCCAATGGTGAAATACACAGAGAATGTCAAAAGAAAACATGCACAACATGTAAAAAATAACATAAATGGTATGTCCACAGCAACTCACAGCAGAACCCCAGGACATGTTTGCGGAAGGTGCAAAACAATGAAATAATATCACAATGTTATAAAACAGCAGCGTAATACACAGCAGCTTCTCAGCCATAATACACCATGGTATGCATGGAAAGCCACAACCACGGTGCAAGGGTTGCCAAGGACTCGGGGCAGTGTTCGGCGTGGTAACTATGAATTAGTAGTCAATGCCATGCAAATGAGGCAGATAATACTGAATCGCAAACCCCCCGCCGGCGTAAGGCTGTACCAAAGCGAGCGTAATACACTGAGGAGTGGCTCAGAGGGAATACATGTCATCTGCAGAGGGGTGTGCCACCATAGGAGGAAGCACATTGGAGCTCAGCAAACCTGGGCTGTACATCGCACACCACAGCTGCAGGACCGGGGTGTGGGGCAATAGTTGAGCTGAGAGCACACAATGCGCACAGAGGTGCATGTGCACGAGGATGACTACGTTCCCTTAACCCAGTCATGTGACGCTCGCCCCGCAAACAACATCGGAAACAGGAAGGTGATGTTAAGAATATGAGGAAATGCGGAAGAAGTGTAATTGGAGTAATAATGAGCAATCAACACTAATCAACCCACGAAGGCCAATCGGCGGCAGCTGACAACTCTGCATGCAGAAACCTGCAAAACGGGATAGGGGAGGCATATGAATGCAAAGAAAGTAGGGGAGGTAGCAGATTGCAAAGACTGAAGACCTGACACAGCAGAGCAAAGCAGACAGGCAGCACAACGGCGGCGGCACACAAAACGCACGATATGCCATGTCCCAGAAACTACACATGACAGTGCTCTGCAGGATGCATGCCAGGAAATAGTCTGTGCAACGTGCAGAAATAGTAAGGGAAGGTCGAAGGGTAATCCATGGCAGGCAAGAGTAATGCAACACCAAAGGCAACAGCGTTGTAGTGCCAACAGTAAAACACGGAAGATAACCCCCAGATACGGCCGTACAGACACACCCTATGACATCACCGGGTGCACAGCACAATAGTATAAAGTGTGAATGCACACAACACACAGCCATGTATTCCCAAATGCCGCACCATAGGTGTAAACACACGGGGAACTTTTAAAATGTACATGTTGGGTGCTGCCGTGGCTGTGATCCATCAGCATGTGTTAGAGACAGACGGTGTTGTGGAGGAGGGTGCTGACAACCACCGTAGGCCTCGGAGGAGAAGGAGAGTGTTCAGACCAAGGGTAACCTACCAGGGGCTACAAGACCTGGAGATAGTAGAGCATTACAGGGTGGATAGGGACACGTTACAGCAAATAGTGGAGCTGTGCCGGCCACACCTGAGAACAAGAAACAACAGAGGGGAACCCATCCCAGTGGACACAAAGGTATGTGTAAGCTTGCGAATACTGGCCACAGGTACCTTTCAAAGGCCAACTGGGGATATAATGGGCATCTCACAGGCATGAGCATCCAGGGTACTACACCAGTTTCTGGATGCCATGTTACCACATGCCAATGAGCATATATACTTCCCCAGATCTCAGGAGGATTTGGCTAGCAATATGTGCCACTTCCACCGTGTGGCACAATACCCGGAGGTACTGGGTGCGATAGACTGTACACACATACAAATCAAGTCACCACCTGGGGAGCAGGGTAGACGCTACATAAACCGCAAGGGATTCCCCTCCATCAATTGCCAGGTCATGTGCAATGCTCAGGGCATTATCATGGATGTGTGTGCTGGCAGCCCCAGAAGCTACCGCGACTCCCATATCTGGCATGCCTCACAGCTGTACCAGGTATTCGCCAGGGGGGACATCCCACAAGGCCACCTCATGGGGGGTGCTGGCTATGCACTGGAGCCATGGATGATGACTCCCATCAGAAATGCACACACACACATGCAAGAACGCCATAATGAGGCACACGCACAAACCAGAATAATCATAGAGCGTGTGTTCGGGATGCTGAAATCATGGTTCCGGTGCCTGGATACATCTGGTGGAGCCCTGCAGTACTCTCCAGGCACATGTGCCCACATATTCATAGTATGTGCCATGCTACATAATATGATCCTGCGGAAGCAGCTGCTGCAGGGACATAACGGTGAAGGGCCACAAAGCCCACCACAACTGCCAAGGCCAGTCCAGGCACAGAGGGTTCTGGACCAGGAACACACTGTGCCAGCCCCAGTAGGCAGACGGAGGCGTACCCAATATGCCTATGCCCTGGCAAAGAGGGAACGTATAGCACATACTCTGACAGCGTAGGCCCCATGGACTGACACCTCCCTACCTGCACACACAGTGAAATGGATGGCACACAAACATGACCACCTGTAAAGTGTAACGTATGTGTGGCCTCATGTGTGACTCCAATATAGGCAGCCCCCAAACACTGTACACCCAACAGCCAGTGGAGCATGTAATGCCAACACCCGAACAGTACGCGGGTCCTACAGCATACGGCGTTGCTGTATGCTGCCACATTCGCCGCAAGGTGTATACATATAAACATATATATATATGTGTATATACATATATGTAGATAGATATAATTACATATATAGAAATATATGTACACATATACATATAAGTACTACAGTTAAGACAGGGAATCAGAGGGATGTAAGGTGACTGAGATGTAACACGTGATATCTGTACATAGTATACATAGTGAAACGACAACCTGAGCATCCGGGAGGTTCAACATAAGAGGATACCGCCAACCATGGAACGGGCAACATACCGAAATGCATAACCGCGAGGCGGAAAGATCGCCAGACCACAGTACTGTAACAGTACATGCGCGGGTAATAGTATGATGATATGAAGGGAGAGGTAGACACCGCCGCCGGTGTCGTGGCCCACGCAGGTACTGTGTGCAACCGTCCCCGTGAGTGCTGTAGTATGGGTACGTGTGCGGTGAGGGTGCCATGTGCGTTGCTGTGTGAGTGTAATGTGTGTGTCTCCGTAACATGTGTATGTTGGTGCCACGTTAGAGGCAGAGTGGAATAATATGTGTAGGCATACGGTACACTAGCCACAGGCATATGTACACCAGTAGTCCCAAAGTAGTAGTGAGAGCCCCACCCTGGCTAGGCGTGTTGCGACGTAGAACGATACAAAGTGACAATGTCCCAGATGGTAGCCCAGGAATATACCCCATAGGAAATGGAAAGGACGTATGTAATACTCATGCCCGTATGTATGACACTGATATGTTAATTGCAAAAGGATACGTCGGCAAAGTCACACAGCAATAGGTATGTACCGTGGAAATACGTATGTGCTACCCCAGTACTGACCGTGGCCATGTGTCAGCCCGTAAACACTGCTGTGTGTTCTACAAGTGTCAAACAATCAATCCCCATCTGAATAGGTGGCAACCACTGGCAAACAGGCCATCCCAACAACAGGACCACAATGACTGTAAATATCTGGGACAGAAAGACAAGGGATAGTCGTCACGTACACACAACCGCTGATATACCACAGATGTGACGGAGGAATACATGCATCAAGCACACCCGCAGGCGATACCGACACCACATGACAACAACACAACCTACAATCCCATACCAACAGACAATTAACTTTCAACTCTCCAAGTAGGGACGGAGCACACAGACAACTATACTGGTTATGTAGAGATGCAAGGCCCACAAACCGTATCCGTGACGTACAACCACCGACATCCCCCACTGTACATAATAAAGGAATACAAACCGTAACAGCAGCACAAACATACAGTCGGTCAATGACATCTGCATAACTACAACGTATCGCGTGGGGTACACAATTAAAGGCAGCCGCATAATTGCATGCGTTGTAGACATGCAAACAATAGCCATGTTACAGTTTTGAATGCAATACTCCGTCATCATACGTCGGAAGGACAGGTACACCCACTTGTTGAAACAAATACTACACCTGTCACACACAATCCATGGGTGACAGGAATGCAGACCATACTTGTTCCCACGAATAGCAGATGCAGTCACACATAACATAAGACAATACAGTCCATCCCCACGAAGATAGGGCGAATATCTAACACCCAGGAGGAGAATCCAATTATAACCCAGTATTGACACGTAATTACCGAATGGGGAGATGCACAGGTGATATGCACGTAATCACTCACATACACATAGCCGCTGATATACCACAGAGGGTACGGGGGTATACATGCAGCAAGGCCACCTGCAGACGATATTGGAACCAATCAACAACAGCCCATGTTACACTCCCATAAGAAAATACTATTAACTGTCAACTCTCCAGGTAGGGATGGAGCACACAGACAACTATACTGTGTATGTAGAGATGCAAGGCCCACAACCCGTATCCGTCACGTACAACCACCGATATCCCCCACCATAGATATTAAAGGAATACAAACCGTAATAGCAGCACAAACATACAGGCAGTCAATGATATCTGCATAACCGCAACATCTCGCGTGGGAAACACAGTCAAAGGCGGATGCATACTTGCATGCGTTGTTTAAAGGAATACAACAGCCATGTTACACATTTGAATGCAATACTCCATTAACAGACATCGTCAGGACAGGGACACCCACATGTCGAACCAAATACTATACCCTACACACACAATCCACGGGTAACATCACTTCGAAATATACCTGTTGCCACACATAGCAGTTGCAGTTACACATAACATAACACAATACAGACCATCTCCACGAAGGTAGGGCAAATAGCCAACGCCCAGGTGAGGAATCCAATTATACCCCAGTATCGACGCGTAATTTCCGAATGGAGTAGATGCACAGGTGATATGCACATAATTACTCACTGAGGAACAGCAATTGGTGGGATGAACTCACATGTTGCAGGTATCGACGGATATAAGGATGACTCTCAGGATATTCAAACAGTATGCTCATACCGAACCAGCAGTGTACAACCGAAAGCGAAAGAAAAAGGAAAAGTGATACACGGAACGAAACACGGAACGAAACACCGACAAGGTATGTAGAACACACGATATGTACGGTTGTGTAACGCATGATGTGTATGACGAAGCTGTACTGTATGGGAATGGTGGTTGTAAGTAATGACACTTGTCCGTAATGCAGAAAGTGGTGAAAGGTGGTTATGTAGTGCTATCCTGCTGAGCATACCAACGCCTGTGGACACCGTGTGCACAGCAGTGGGACATCATGTACATAGCCGAGACACCACAAGGGCTGCCACAGGGGGGCATTAGAGAACAATGCCAGACCACACGCCGTTGCTGGCAGTGGATGTCCAACAAGGAAGTGCCATAGCAGGGGATAGGACATGTATGTATACTGTCACAGCACGCATGTGTATGGGCATATACCATTGATGTCATACGTAAGGTGCGGCCGACGTGCAAGTATGCCCTGCATTAGGGGATACTATGTCAACTATGTGTAATGTAAAGCTGTCAGGGTAGATATGACAGATATTATACACAGTATCACAGGCATATCATGCATAACAGAGGTATCGCCTATTGGTATGTACAATAACAGGATACATATGGCCTGTAGGTATGGGACAGAGTAGTAGCATGATAGCTAGCCGAAATGGAAGGGGCAACAAGTAACCATGCCCAAAGGATCTGTAGCAGGTGCACCGTGGGCAACAGTGCAGTCTGGTGGGTCCATGTGTAAACACATGTGCAGTGTACACAGTAGTGTCACCTCCCCATGGTAGTGTCCTGTGAACAGCAGAGGTGGATGTCAACTACACGTCTACACAGTACCGCTGCTGTGGTGGTACCAGGACTACATGTCACCCAAACAGCAAGGGAGGTATCACATGAACAGTGCTACTGTGTGTCCCTGTGGGATGTGCACAGGACCTATGTTCCACAGCATGGTGTGTGTTGTGTCTGCGGAAGTAACACAGAAGCCCAGCTCATGCAGTGTGGCGTGTGTGCACATATCCATGAGCGGTCCGTTCACACTGCCCACGGCAAATATCATGTATGAGGAGTATATGCATCAGTAATGCGGAGGACATGGGCCATATCAGAGCAGAAGACACCCCTGCGTATGTGGTATGCAGATGTGTACAGATGTGTTGTCCATATGTCAGCCGCATATGTAAACCGTCCGAGCCTGGTACACATTGTGGAATGACAATGCTGTGCCATGTAAAGTTGTAGCTGTTGTGGAAGGTACACCATAAATGTGGTATTGTACCCTTGACTGTGTGTAGATGTGTGTATTTCACAGGTACAATGGCTACCTATGTACCAGCATCACACACAGTACAGATTTGTGTGGCCCTGCAGAAGGGTATCCATGCCACAGTGGAATACAGTAACCACAGGACTGTGTGGGGCATATGTGTGTACAGCAACCATGTACAATGTGATATGTATGTACGGGGCCAGTATCCATGTGATAGTCAGTGGGTGAATGTTGTTATGCAAAGGTGATGTGCATGCACCATGTGTCATGCATCCTGATGCCATGATACTCATATGATGTATCCGCCACACTGACACCCATATGGTCGGTATCGGTATCAGCTGGTGGAGCAATAATGGCGCCAGGTATGTAGGCGTGGGATATCTAGGCATGGACAGTACTCTGTGACAGCATGTTGTGTATGTAAGCAAATAGTGAACATGAGGGGCCCCCTGACTGAGGACTGTGTAATGCCATATGTACCTGACATGTAGTAGGTACTATGATATGCTCGCACCACTGTGTGTCCTGTCCACGAGCCATATAGCATAACATCCTGAGACACAGGGTATGATGTGGAGGTGGATGTGTACGTTACCAATACCAGAACGTTGAATGGTGCTGAAGGGCAATGTGATGACAACATCTGATGTGTTGGCCTCTGTACCACCCCAACCGCCCATGCAACGGTATGACAGGTGGCCAGCATGTGTATGTGGCATGCTGTGGCATACACAAGCCCAACATGGGTGCTAGGAAAGGCCTGGAGGCCATCAATGTGTGCGGGAATCACTTTCGTGAGAATGTGCCCCATTGCCATTCAGAATGGTCCAGTCATGGGTGTATGACTGCAGTCCCACACGTGCAATGCAGTGCCACCCATGGGTAGTGCGAGAGATGCCGCTGTGCGGCGGTCAGGGTACACAATGTCCGACAACAGGCTAGCAGTGAATATAGCGGGCTGGTGCGGAGACATATACCAAACAGGTTGGTGGGACATAACAGCCAGGGACATCAGAAGGTGACATCGGGCCAGCGTCCCAGGACATAATGTGTGCATGTCAGTACCATGTATGTGTCCACAGGGACACTATGATGTCCATGTATGGATTGCAACCCTGTAGTGAGTGAGAGTGTGTATTGTTGGTAAGTACGCCATTGCCTGGCACGTTGTCAACATTAGCTCGGTCTGCAATGCCTGGGTGACTATTGTATGTGACATTGAATGTGGATGTAGCCAAACAATACAGACATGCCACCACAATGCCTGAGGCCCCACACCGCAATGTGCGGCAGTCATGTTTAGGTAGCTAGCCTTGGAGTATGTGATGGACCTCGAGGACCCACCATGGCTGACAAGTGATGCACCCTACATATGTGAATATACACCACTGTGCAACAGCCTGCACATGTGGTCGTACATCATATGTGCATGGAACATGACCACCACAGTGGCGTCTGTGAACAGGTCAGTACCGCCATGTCTCTGTGTGGAATAGCATGGTCTCTACAATTGTGTACATGCTACGTAAGCGCACTGTGGTATGTGTCAGCATATGTATGTACACTGTCCATCTGCTGGGGTGTCATGCCGTTAACAACTGCTGTCAGCAGACGTCAGTAGTACTGGTTGTAGTACACATGTTCCGTGTATGCTGCGATGGGTGTGTTTCCAGGGTGTGGCTAGCAGGGCCATGAAGCATATGTGTTTATCCACCAAAGGGGGGATAACCCCAGGTGCGACACACCAGTCACATGGAGGTATTGTGCATGCTAAGGGTAGTGTAGGTATTGTATGTGTTGTGTAATGTGTCAGCCAGCTGAGCGGAGTGCATGCCTCAAGCATGTGTAGGTACATGGGTGTCTATTCCAGGGAAGTGTGGGTTGCTGTCAGCACATGGCAGTATTAGCTATCTGAGGCCCAATGTACAGTATAACAACACAGACGGCATGTAACCTGTGGTGTACAATGTCGACTCTGTTGCGTGTTACAATGTGTATAGCGGTCACAAACATGGGTATCCGCACATTGAGCACCTATGATGCATTGTGTTAGGCAACTATCCAGGATGTGTGCAAAACACTGTGTGATGTGTGATCCCCTCACCTGTGGGTGTTCCAGACCAGGTATGTGCCTGGGAGGTACGATCCGTGTACAATCCGTACTCGCAGGTGTGCTGCGCAGAGCATGGAGGCAGGTCCCAGTCACCGCAGAGCAATGTGAGTGGTGCAATAGTGTGTGTGCCTTGCTTGTGTGCAGCACAGTGGAAGATGCAAGCATTGTCCCACATGACCCCATGCCGTGCCTGCCTGTTACAGCCCTGCTGGAGACAGTTATGTGACACCGCCACAGAGGCAGTATAGCATGTGAAGATGTACATGTGTGCTCCACACCCCAGGCCGATGGCTGCAGGTCATGAGTGCCACAGCAGTGTGGTCAACCAGGACTGTCATAGCGGTCAGATACCACATGCCTGTACAATAACAGTAGGAGCATAGGCAACAGTTGCAGTGACACAGTAGGTCAATGTACAGTGTCCCTGTGTTCAGACCACTGCCTACTGTACACTTGGCTAGACACACACCCAGAGGGTAATGACACCGGTGAGCCATCGCATGTCCCAGTACACATAGCCTGTGTATTGCCATCACAGGGCGGTCACAATAACACGTTGTATGAGAGATATATTGTACCAGGTGATGTGTCATGTGTGCATATGTTGAGTTGCAGAGCTGTTCACACGTCCGCAACATCTCAGTGCATGATGCCTAGTGTAACATGATGTGTGGAACTGCACTGTGATCCACAACAGGGTCATCCGTGACAGGTGTGTTGTGAATGGTGTAACCCATGGGTCTGTGGGATATACACTGGTGCTGTCGGCTGCCATGCTGGGGGCCACCAGTGGTGCCTACAGTGGTCATACAGACATACTGCATACATTGTTCTGGCAGGAATGTCCATTGTTGTAGATGATGTGGTACTACGTGAAGGTAGGTGTGTGTTGTGAATGTTACCCATCCAGGCGTGACCATCAGGTGCAGTCATGGTTGTCGACAGCATCACACCCATCCACAGCTG
The DNA here is from genome assembly GCF_019279795.1 of Protopterus annectens. Lineage (NCBI taxonomy): Eukaryota > Metazoa > Chordata > Ceratodontiformes > Protopteridae > Protopterus > Protopterus annectens. The sequence goes on along the minus strand of NC_056726.1, from coordinate 1,019,927,930 downwards.
TCAGCACCCTGTCCCCAGAATGGGTATCAGCCCTCGTACTGTGTGACTAATGTGCAGATTGCGGAACACCTACTACTGGCTGGCTAACAGTGTCATCTAGGAAGGCTATGTGATGGCTGGAATACGCCGCTCTAATGTATAATTATGGTATCCCAATGAATTACATTGTATCACATATAGTAAGCCATGGCTGGCATGTAAACCGTGTACAACAATGACTGTGTGACAGACCCAACCAATGCGGAGCCGTGTTGAACATGCACCCGTTAGAACACCAAATGAGGTATGTTGCACGTATTGATGTACAACTGTCAGCTATGGGCACAGCATGGATGCAGACGCACATCCCCCACAGGCAGTACTGCTCCATGTTGGTAGGGGGGCATTGCACGAGTACATGTGACAATTGCTGTACTGCCACATGTACTGCATATCCGTCATATAGGGGTAGCACTGGTACGTGACTGTCGGACATGCCTGTACATACGACCATGTCCCACAGGATATGTGTTACGTGTGTACAACACCTGTTGCACCGTCATCAAGCTGTGAAGTGTATGGCTGCCAGTGTACCTGTGTGACATGTTGTGCAATGGGTGCAAAGGTACGCAGTAGCGCATTACATGCCCACATGTCCCGCACAGGTGCATAGCCTGAACATACAATACAAATAGGGTGTTGGATAATAGCAACCCACAAGAGGTGATGGGTACGGGTGGCAACCCACTACCACCTGTCCGGGTAAGGTGTGCATGTCCATGACACATTAGCACCTGAGATGTTAGCAGTACAGCTGTACAGGGCGGCATGCATATTTGATTACTAATACCCTTGCGTGTTCCACCACTGGCCTGTTGACAGACAGACACCAACACAATGTGCAGCATTGACATGTGCACAGCACATCACCACTGGCTACAGTAGAACAGGGTTACTGTGTTGACATGTGCACAGAACATCTGCGCCAGCCACAGTCGAACATGGTATGTGTTGAACCCCACCGTCATTGTAGCCATGCCACAGACAGACGTTTATGCATCTGTGTATGTACGGCTGGGAATGTCCCTGGCCTAGCAGTATAGCTGTGTCAGTGTTGCGAACAACATACTGAATAGGCTGTGTGTGTGAGGTGTGCGTCATACGTGTATGGTCTGATGGATGATACCAACAGTGCCCCCGCTATGTGAACATCCCTGTCATCATAAATGGATACCTATGCTGTGCCCAACACCATGGTCCCTGTGGGAGGGATGGTGCTGTGCGGTGCACCCGCCGACATGGCGGTGGCAGCAGGCACTGGATGTAGACATATGTGGTACCCATGTCAGGCCGGGGTACCATCCATGTGCACGGGATATCATCGTGCAGGCACATACAGCACTGTGTTGAACAATATCACAGCAC